>NC_088418.1:49348904-49391404 GCF_034236695.1 Oncorhynchus nerka | reverse complement strand
GGAGAGAGGGGGAGAGAGAGAGAGAGAGAGAGAGAGAGAGAGGGCCAGCTAGCGGGTGGTATATACACTATAAAATGCTAATGCCATGGTGAATGGGTGAATTATGTGAATGTGTTATGTATATTTGGAATATGCACTGAAAGGCTGAATAAGATTAATTAAGGTGAAGTGTTTGCGATGTAATCCTGTGTTGTTTTTTTAGATGACTCCAATGACAAATTTCTATCTTTGCATTGGACAAAAGTTACAATATTTAATATTGTATTGTATTGTATTCTCTATTATATTTTATTGTTTGGTTATATGGACTGTCTGACTGGTTTAGAAACTATGGCCAAATAGCGAGAGACTTGAAAACACGTCAGCTATTCACACTGCCTGATAATTGAATAAATGAATTAATTCTGCCAAGGAGCAACTTAGCAGATTAGTGGTTTAACTTTTCAATAATACGAAATCAGCCATGCACTGTAATTACATTTGTTTGAATTTAGGGCAAAAGTCCAAATGTATCGCACTTGCCACACACAGAGAGAGAGAGAGAGAGAGAGAGAGAGAGAGAGAGAGAGAGAGAGAGAGAGAGAGAGAGAGAGAGAGAGAGAGAGAGAGAGAGAGAGAAAGAAACATGACATGGAAATAATTAGAGAATGCGAGAGGAAGATGATAGCAAGGCCTATACATGTAAATTCAGAACTGCAATAACAAGGCATAAAAATTCCAGAGAGAAGCATGAAATCCCTGGGCAGACCCACAGACCCCAGGACCCCCCATCCCTCTGTTCTTTGTTACAAAGTTCCCTTTCAGCTGCCACTGACTTCTCTTAGCAGGGCAGGGGCAAACATAACGCACAATAGCCATGTGGAAACAAAAGACAGATTATGAGGTTAGAGGAGGAGGAAAGGGAGAGAGTGAAGGTTGGAGAGAGAGAGAGAGTGAGAGAGAGTAGGAGAGAGAGAGAGAGAGAGAGAGAGAGAGAGAGAGAGAAAGAAAGAGGGAGATGGATGGAGAGAGGGGAGATGGATAAGAGAGAAAGAGAGAGAGAGGGGAAAGAGAGAGAGAGAGAGAGAGAAAGAATGAGAGAGAGAGAGAGAGAAAGAATGAGAGAGAGAGAGAGAAAGAATGAGAGAGAGAGAGAGAGAGAGAGAGAGAGAGAGAGAGAGAGAATGAGAGAGAGAAAGAATGAGAGAGAGAGAGTGGCAGGAAGGCAGTCTATTCTGGCTGGACTCACATCTGGTCACCACGTGTGACCAGCACTAATGAAGGTCTTTCTGACCGCCTCGCTAGGACGGCCCTTGCCGGACTGTCTGTGTGTGTGCATGTGTCTAAACAACCCCCGCCCCCTCTCCCTCGCCCCCCATGGCTATAATAAAACTAACTAACAAGTTGGAAAACCATGAACAATCTCCCGTCGGCTTTAAAGACCTACTCAGTGAGTGAATTTCAAACACAACCCCAGATACCTCATAGTACTCTCTTTTGACAAGAGACAATAAGGGCTCTGCTTAGGACTCTGGTCAAAAGTAGTGCACTATCTAGGGAATAGGGTGTCATTGATATGAGGGCAACCATTTTTACCACTAAGGATAAAAAACTCAAAGTCTTTAACTCAACTTTTAAAGAGCTTGGAACAATCGTCTGAAAATCTTTTAACTTTACAGTCAGGGTCCAGGTTCAATATGAGGTTAGATACATATTTTCCATCGTCAATGGAATCCATTACACCACATCATATTCCATTCAGACAGATAATGATAATGATGAAGTCACTACAGAGAAGACACATTGATAATAGAGGAAATTAAAGCCCTATATGTACTGAATGAAAAGCAGGTAATTGGAGGAAATATGATATAGATTGTTCTGCTAATTGGATCCAGGCTGTATCACATCTGGCCCTGATTGGGAGTCCCATAGGGTGGCGCACAATTGGCCCAGTGTCGTCCAGGTTTTGGCCTGGGGTAGGCCGTCATTGTAAATAAGAATTTGTTCTTAACTGACTTGCCTAGTTAAATAAAGGTTACATTTGAAAAATAAATGAAAATAAAATAAATAAATCGGATGCACATTGGTGTCTGAAATGTATTAAATAAATTATTGTATGTTTAGAAAACTGCAGAAATAATATTATTTTATACAAATACGATTGCTCAGAGAGAGATTTTGTTTAACAAGTAATACATTTTTTCTCAAAAAGGTAGGGGTTCAAATGATTGACACCCCAAAAGACTTTTATCAGATTCTTATACTTATAAAGTAGCGAAACGTTTGGGATTTGGTCCCATATTCCTAGCATGCAATGACAAAACCAATTACACTACAAACTTGTTGGATGCATTTGCAGTTTGTTTCAAGGCTGGTATTTATCCATTTTGAACTTGACGGAAACGTGTGTCTCCACGCAAATCTCAGACCCATGCGTAGGCACAACTTCTAGTGGTTTATCAAGCAAATACTGTTATTTTGGGGGAAATGGAGTTGTTTGATGCATGGTAATTACAGTGGGGCAAAAAGGTATTTAGTCAGCCACCAATTGTGCAAGTTCTCCCACTTAAAAAGATGAGAGAGGCCTGAAATATTCATCATAGGTACACTTCAACTCTGACAGACAAAATCAGAAAAAAAATCCAGAATATCACATTGTAGGATTTTTTATGAATTTATTTGCAAATTATGGTGGATAATAAGTATTTGGTCACCTACAAACAAGCAAGATCTCTGGCTCTCACAGATCTGTAACTTATTTAAGAAGCTCCTCTGTCCTCCACTTGTTTCCTGTATTAATGGCACCTGTTTGAATTTGTTATCAGTATAAAAGACACCTGTCCACAACCTCAAACAGTCACACTCCAAACTCCACTATGGCCAAGACCAAAGAGCTGTCAAAGGACACCAGAAACACAATTGTAGACCTGCACCAGGGTGGGAAGACTGAATATGCAATAGGTAAGCAGCTTGGTTTGAAGAAATCAAATGTGGGAGCAATTATTAGGAAATGGAAGACATACAAGACCACTGATAATCTCCCTCGATCTGGGGCTCCACGCAAGATCTCACCCCGTGGGGTCAAAATGATCACAAGAACGGTGAGCAAAAATCCCAGAACCACACGGGGGGACCTAGTGAATGACCTGCAGAGAGCTGGGACAAAGCCTACCATCAGTAGCACACTACGCCGCCAGGTACTCAAATACTGCAGTGCCAGACGTGTCCCCCTGCTTAAGCCAGTACATGTCCAGGCCCGTCTGAAGTTTGCTAGAGAGCATTTGGATGATCCAGAAGAAGATTGGGAGAATGTCATATGGTCAGATGAAACCAAAATATAACTTTTTGGTAAAAACTCAACTCGTCGTGTTTGGAGGACAAAGAATGCTGAGTTGCATCCAAAGAGCACCATACCTACTGTGAAGCATGGGGGTGGAAACATCATGCTTTGGGGCTGTTTTTCTGCAAAGGGACCAGGACGACTGATCCGTGTAAAGGAAAGAATGAATGGGGCCATGTATCGTGAGATTTTGAGTGAAAACCTCCTTCCATCAGCAAGGGCATTGAAGATGAATCGTGGCTGGGTCTTTCAGCATGACAATGATCCCAAACACACCGCCCGGGCAACGAAGGATTTCAAGGTCCTGGAGTGGCCTAGCCAGTCTCCAGATCTCAACCCCATAGAAAATCTTTGGAGGGAGTTGAAAGTCTGTGTTGCCCAGCAACAGCCCCAAAACATCACTGCTCTAGAGGAGATCTGCATGGAGGAATGGGCCAAAATACCAGCAACAGTGTGTGAAAACCTTGTGAAGACTTACAGAAAACGTTTGAACTCTGTCATTGCCAACAAAGGGTATATAACAAAGTATTGAGATAAACTTTTGTTATTGACCAAATACTTATTTTCCACCATCATTTGCAAATAAATTCATTAGAAATCCTACAATGTATTTTCTGGATTTTTTTTCTAATTTTGTCTGTCATAGTTGAAGTGTACCTATGATGAAAATTACAGGCCTCTCTCATCTTTTTAAGTGGGAGAACTTGCACAATTGGTGGCTGACTAAATACTTTTTGCCCCACTGTATACTAATGGTAGGCTAATAAAAATATAGGAAACGTAGGCCTAATGATAAAACAGATGCATTTGCCGTTGGCAAGAAGACCCGCTGCACAAATTAGGCCACCTTTTATCCATCGCCAATTCAATAGCTAACCATGCTCGAATGTAAATAGACTGTTAGTGTATCACATTATGGGATAGAGTATTGCTGTGCAATAAGAGCATGACATCATAGCCTATTTCATCTCAAAGTCTATTCCAAGGCAGGAGATAGAAACGCAATCATGTACTGATAAACCAAAATATTGAACAACAATTATTTTGTATAGAAGTTTAATTATATATTATTGCGTGTAATGTATTTGTATGTTGTATTGTTTTAGCGAGTATGTGTATTGTGGCTGTGTAATTGTCCTTAGCTTCCCTGGGACTACGGGTGCAAATGAGCTTTTGGCATTGTCCCCTATAAATAAATACATAGAAAATAAAACGTTTGGGCTGTAATGCAGCGTTTACTCTTAAATTGTCCAATAGACAATAAATGCATTTTTAGTTTGAAAACAATGTTCCTGCACCTCTACAGAAATGTGATAAAATGTCCCGATTTCTTTTAGAAAAGGACATGACCCAGTTCCAACAATTTCCAAATCATACAGTAAACCATGGCGCTGTTACCATATTTTCCGGGGGGATTGTTCCGTTCGTTCACGAGCCCACCAATATATACTGAACTAAAATATAAACGCCACATACAAACAATTTCAACGATTTTACTGAGTTACAGTTCATATAAGGAAATCAGTCATTGGATTCCACATGACTGAGAACACAGATATGAATCTGTTGGTTCCGGATACCTTAAAACAAATGGGCCTCACAATGGGCCTCAAGATCTCGAAGTGGTATTTTTGTGCATTCAAATTACAAATCGATAAAATGCTATTGTGCTCATTGTTCATAGTTTATGCCTGCTTATACCATAACCCCACAGTCACCATGGGGCACTCAGTTCACAATGTTGACTCAGCCCCACGATTCCATACACATGTTCTGAGGTGAAAGAGAAATGCTCACAGGGATATAAACAAGAGATCACAGCCATGGAGCAATTAGGGTTAAGTGCCTTGCTCAAGGGCACATCAACAGATTTTTCACCATGTCAGCTCGGGATTTGAACTACCGACCTGAACTGCTAGGCTACCTGACGCCCATAATTAACCTAAAAAACAGGTTATCGGAAAATATGATGTTGATTCTTCTGTTAATTTGGTCTATTTGACCAGTATATGGTTTCATTATGGGTTAATAACTGTACTCTCTCTATTGACTGAATCTACACCCCAGTGTAGATTGCAAGATGTCGCTGACAGAGATGGTCGCCACGCTTCAGGTCCGTAGAAAACTATGCAGTTATTTGTTTTTTTATTGTACTATTTCTTACATTAGCCCAGGAAATCTCAAGTGTTATTACATACAGTCGTGAAGAACACCATCCACCGCTTCCGAGCATATTACTCGCCAATGTCCAGTCTCTAGATAACAAGGTGGACAAAATTAGGGCACGAGTTGCCTTCTAAAGAGACATCGGATTGTAACATTCTCTGTGTCACGGAAACATGGCTCCCTCAGGATTTGTTATCAGAGTCGTTCCAGCCACCTGGTTTCTTCACGCATCGTGCCAAAATAAACAAACATCTCTCTGGTAAGAAGAAGGGCGAGGGTGTATGCCTTATGATTAACGACTCATGGTGTAATCACAACAACTCAAGTCCTTTTGTTCACCCAACCTAGAATTCCTTACAATCAAATGCCGACCGCATTATCTTTCAAGAGAATTCTCTTGGCTTACATTGTAGTTGGGGATTTTAACAAAGCTAACCTAAGAACCATACTTCCTAAATTCTATCAGCATATCGAATGCGCGACAAGAGTTGGTAGCTTTCTGGATCATTGCTACTCGAACTTCCCCAACGCATACAAAAGCCCTCCCCTGCCCTGCCTTCAGCAAATCTGACCAAGATTCCATTTAGTTGCTCCCAGCCTATAGACAGAAACAAAAACAGGAAATGCCCTTGCTCAGGTCAATACAACGCTGGTCTGACCAATCGGATTCCACACTTCAAGATTGCTTTGAACACGTGGACTGGGATATGATCAGGATAGCCTCAGACAACAACATTGATATATACGCTGACTCGGTGAGCGAGTTTATTAACAAGTATATCGGAGATGTCGTACCCTCTGTGACCATTAAAACCTTCCCTAACTAGAAACCGTGGACTGATGGCAGCATTCGCGCGAAACTGAAACCGCGAACCACTGCCTTTAATCATGGAAAGGCGACCGGAAACACAACCGAATACAAACAGTTCAGCTATTCTTTCTCTCCGCAAGGCAATCAAACAAGCAAAGCATCAGTATAGAGGCAAAGTAGAGTCGCAATTCAATGGCTCAAATACGAGATGTATGTAGCAGGGCCTACAGTCAATCACGGATTACAAAAAGAAAACCAGCCCCGACGCAGACACCGACATCTTGCTCCCAGACAAATTAAACAACTTCTTTGCTCGCTTTGAGGACAATACAGTGCCACTGACACGGCCACTACCAAAGCCTGCGGGCTCTCCTTCTCCGTGGCCAACGTGAGTAAAACATCTAAACATTAGGGATGCCGTCTGGCGGCCCAGACGGCATCCCTAACCGCGTCCTCAGAGCATGCGCAGACCAGCTGGCCGGTGTGTTTACGGACATATTCAACCAATCCCTATCCCAGTCTGTTGTCCCCACATGCTTCAAAATGGTCACCATTGTTTATGTTCCCAAGAAAGCTAAGGTAACTGAACTAAATGACTATCGCCCTGTTGCACTCACTTCTGTCATCATGAAGTGCTTTGAGAGACTAGTAAAGGACCATATCACCTCCACCCTACCTGATACCCTAGACACACTCCAATTAGCATTTTGCTATAGGTCCACTGACGATGCAATCGTCATCACACTGCACGCTGCTCTATCCCATCTAGACAAGAGGAATACCTATGTAAGAATGCTGTTCATTGACTACAGCTCAGCATTTAACACCATAGCACCCTCCAAAATCGTCAATAAGCTCGAGACCCTAGGTCTCGACCCCACCCTGTGCAACTGGGTCCTGGACTTTCCCCATCCACATCAACGGGACAGTAGTGAAGAAGGTGGAGCATTTTCAGGTCCTCGGCGTACACATCACGGACAAACTGAAATGGTCCACCCACACAGAGAGCGTGGTGAAGAAGGCAAAACAGCCTCAGGATGCTGAAGAAATTTCAAAACACTCACAAACTTTTACAGATGCACAATCGAGAGCATCCTGCCGGGCTGTATCACCATCTGGTACAGTAATTGCACCGCCCTCAACCGCAAGGCTCTCCAGAAGGTAGTGTAGTCTGCACAACGCATCACCGGGGGCAACATGCCATCCAGGACACCTACAGCACCCGATGCCACAGGAAGGCGAAAAATATCATCAAGGACAACATCCACCCGAGCCACTGCATGTTCAACCCGCTATCATCCAGAAGGCGAGGTCGGTACAGGTGCATCAAAGCTGGGACTGAGAGACTGAATAACGTTTTCTGTCGCAAGCCCATCTGTCAACAACATCTCCTCCCCGCTGATCCTCAACACGGGGGCCCCACAAGGGTGCGTTCTGAGCCCTCTCCTGTACTCCCTGTTCACCCACGACTGCGTGGCCACGCACGTCTCCAACTCAATCATCAAGTTTGCGGACGACACAACAGTGGTAGGCTTGATTACCAACAACGACGAGACGGCCTACAGGGAGGAGGTGAGGGCCCTCGGAGTGTGGTGTCAGGAAAATAACCTCACACTCAACGTCAACAAAACTAAGGAGATGATTGTGGACTTCAGGAAACAGCAGAGGGAACACCCCCCTATCCACATCGATGGAACAGTAGTGGAGAGGGTAGCAAGTTTTAAGTTCCTCGGCATACACATCACAGACAAACTGAATTGGTCCACTCACACTGACAGCGTCGTGAAGAAGGCGCAGCAGCGCCTCTTCAACCTCAGGAGGCTGAAGAAATTCGGCTTGTCACCAAAAGCACTCACAAACTTCTACAGATGCACAATCGAGAGCATCCTGGCGGGCTGTATCACCGCCTGGTACGGCAACTGCTCCGCCCTCAACCGTAAGGCTCTCCAGAGGGTAGTGAGGTCTGCACAACGCATCACCGGGCAAACTACCTGCCCTCCAGGACACCTACACCACCCGATGTTACAGGAAGGCCATAAAGATCATCAAGGACATCAACCACCCGAACCACTGCCTGTTCACCCCGCTATCATCCAGAAGGCGAGGTCAGTACAGGTGCATCAAAGCTGGGACCGAGAGACTGAAAAACAGCTTCTATCTCAAGGCCATCAGACTGTTAAACAGCCACCACTAACATTGAGTGGCTGCTGCCAACACACTGTCATTGACACTGACCCAACTCCAGCCACTTTAATAATGGGAATTGATGGGAAATGATGTAAATATATCACTAGCCACTTTAAACAATGCTACCTTATATAATGTTACTTACCCTACATTATTCATCTCATATGCATACGTATATACTGTACTCTACATCATCGACTGCATCCTTATGTAATACATGTATCACTAGCCACTTTAACTATGCCACTTTGTTTACTTTGTCTACATACTCATCTCATATGTATATACTGTACTCGATACCATCTACTGTATGCTGCTCTGTACCATCACTCATTCATATATCCTTATGTACATATTCCTTATCCCCTTACACTGGGTATAAAACAGTAGTTTTGGAATTGTTAGTTAGATTACTTGTTGGTTATCACTGCATTGTCGGAACTAGAAGCACAAGCATTTCGCTACACTCGCATTAACATCTGCTAACCATGTGTATGTGACAAATAAAATTTGATTTGATTTGATTTGTCACGCCCTGGCCATAGAGAGGCTTTTATTCTCTATTTTGGTTAGGCCAGGGTGTGAATAGGGTGGGCATTCTAGTTTCTTTATTTCTATGTTTTCTATTTCTTTGTTTTTGGCCGAGTGTGGTTCTCAATCAGAGGCAGCTGTCTATCGTTGTCTCTGATTGGGAATCATACTTAGGCAGCCTTTTTCCCACCTGTGTTTTGTGGGTAGTTGTTTTCTGTTTCATGTCATTACCTGACAGAACTGTGTGCTTTCGTTTTTTTCACTTTGTTATTTTGTTCAAGTGTTTTTTGGTAAATAAAAAATCATGAACACTTTCCACGCTGCGCTTTGGTCCACTCCTTCCGACGACAGGCGTGACACCATCAGACTGTTAAACAGCCATCACTAACAGAGCTACTGCCAACATACCAACTCAAATCTCTGGCCACTTAAATAAACAGACTTAATAAAGGTATCACTAGTCACTATAAATAACTCCAATTTAATAATGTTTACATAGAGGTATCACTAGTCACTATAAATAACTCCAATTTAATAATGTTTACATAGAGGTATCACTAGTCACTATAAATAACTCCAATTTAATAATGTTTACATAGAGGTATCATTAGTCACTATAAATAACTCCACTTGAATAATGTTTACATAGAGGTATCATTAGTCACTATAAATAACTCCACTTGAATAATGTTTACATAGAGGTATCACTAGTCACTATAAATAACTCCAATTTAATAATGTTTACATAGAGGTATCATTAGTCACTATAAATAACTCCACTTGAATAATGTTTACATAGAGGTATCATTAGTCACTATAAATAACTCCACTTTAATAATGTTTACATAGAGGTATCATTAGTCACTATAAATAACTCCACTTGAATAATGTTTACATAGAGGTATCATTAGTCACTGTAAATAACTCCACTTGAATAATGTTTACATAGAGGTATCATTAGTCACTATAAATAACTCCACTTGAATAATGTTTACATAGAGGTATCATTAGTCACTATAAATAACTCCACTTGAATAATGTTTACATAGAGGTATCATTAGTCACTATAAATAACTCCACTTGAATAATGTTTACATAGAGGTATCATTAGTCACTGTAAATAACTCCACTTGAATAATGTTTACATAGAGGTATCATTAGTCACTATAAATAACTCCAATTTAATAATGTTTACATAGAGGTATCATTAGTCACTGTAAATAACTCCACTTTAATAATGTTTACATATTCTACATTACTCATCTCATATGTATATATATATCTATATATATATCTACACCACCTACTGCATCCGCTCGCCATCTCTCATCCACATATTTGCATGTACATACTCTTATTCATCCCTTTACGTTTGTGTGTATTTGTGTGTATAAGGTAGTGTTTGTGAATTTGTTCGACTACTTGTTTGATTTTACTGCATAGTTGGAACTAGAATCACAAGCATTTCGCTACACTCTCATTAACGTCTGCTAACCATGTGTATGTGACCAATAAAATTAGATTTGATTTAGTCAATAAAGATCAGTGGTTCAAGGTGTCCATATTAGTAAACTCCTAGAAGTATTATGAATGTGTGTTAGAATAATGTGAGCTAACATTAAGTTGATCATCGAGAGAACATTATTTGACTAATTACTAATTATTTTACTAATTGGATGTGTTTGGCCAGATGTATAAGGCTGCGTTTACACAGCCTTATTGTCACGCCCTGACCTGAGATATCTCTGTTTTCTTTATATTTCGGTTAGGTCAGGGTGTGACTAGGGTGGATAGGCTATTTTTTGTATTGTCTAGGGGTTTTGTATTGTCTAGGGTTTTTGTATGTTTAGGGTTTTGTAGGTCTAGGTATTTGTACGTTTATGGTGGCCTGATATGGTTCCCAATCAGAGGCAGCTGTTTAACGTTGTCTCTGATTGGGGATCATATTTAGGTAGCCATTTCCCTTTGGTATTTGTGGGTTCTTGTTCTATGTTTAGTTGCCTGTCTGCCCTATTCATATTAGCTTCACGGTTCGTCTTGTTATTTTAGTTAGTATGTTCAGTGTTCATTCTTATAATAATAAAGAATGTACACATTCCACGCTATGCCTTTGTCCGATTCATGCGACGAACGTGACACCAATTCTGATATTTTTCCCACTAATTGGTCTTTCGACCAATCGGATCCGCTCGGATAAAGATCTGATGTGAAAAGACATGATATCGGAATTGGGCTGCCTAGACTAACCCTGTGACCTGAATACACACAATCCACTGTATTCAAGGAGGGCAATGTGGTTATTTTATCCCATGAATCTAGAAGTATTTATCCAACTGCACGTCTCATTTATATTGTAGGGATCCTTGCAATATGAGCCACATTACAATGAAGTTAACCTTATCGCTGTGATGTGTAGGGTGTTTGCCTTTCACGCCAGCAACTTAGGTTCACTATTCTGCCCCGCCGTTTGCTACAATATCTATATAATCTATTGAAATATTGTACATGCTTTATAATGTATTGAAGAATATACAAGGGAAGCAGATTGTAAGGCTACATTTGATTTGAGTAGTATCCATGTACTCTACTGAAAGGATGTAAACAGGGAGGATGTTCGTAAGACTACTTGTGTGTGCATATTTATTTCATTATTATCACCCAATAACCAAGGCCTTGATAAGTTGAACAAGACTTTGGTCAGTTGGATGAGGTGTGTTATAGAGTTGGTATAGAGGGCATTATTATATGTAGAATAACATTTTTATCTCCCTTTCCCAACACCCCCGGACACACACGCACACACACGCACATGTTGTATGGCTGCTTGACTGACAGTAAGTCAGTAAGTACAGCTCTGCCCAGAGAAATATATGTGATTTGCAGAGAGGGAGAGAAAGAGAGAGAGAGGTCACAGAGATATAAATGAGGCCTGAGTCACCCAATCTACTTGTTCTCTCTCTGCACTACACACAGTGCTCAAGAGCTACTGAGAGTAGAGAAGTGGAGGAGCAGAAGAGAGAAAAAGAGAGGGGGAAATCAATATTAGTGAACTGGAGTGTTTCGATCCCCTCTGCAGGCACACGCTCAGCCTCATCGCATGGCTTTACTGATGGTTTCCCTAGCGACCTGAACTCCGAGGGGAAGTAAGTCCTTTAGTGGAATTACAGTCTTCATCCTCCAGTCTTTATCTTCCTGTCTCATCTCAGTTGTGACATCCTATTAGCTGACTAGGCTCTTTCCTGGGATACTATGACGATGATGCGCTACCACAGTGATCTGGGCTGATGTATAAGATCATGTGTTTGGGGATTGAGGAGTGTGTGTGTTTGTGTTTGTTTGTGTATTCATGCCCTGTTTCTAAGGTCTAGCCAACTTTGCTGTATTTAAAACAAAAAAAGTGTGTTATTTCCAGTATTATTACCTACAGCCGAAAATAACTTTTGGACATTAGGTAACTCACCTGAAATGTAACCAGTAATTTGACTTCCCTGACTTGGATCCTTTGTTTGGACTCCCAGAGGCAGCCACATTCATCCCAGCTGATACACCAAAACGTCAACATGGGGAGAAAAGGGAGGAGAAGTGGGGTTCTAATCAGGCTCAGTCTGTAAGCAAACCATCCACCGTATCTGAGTATATCATTCGCAAACTTTCAGTCCCTAGAAAATAAAGTAGACGACTTCAGGGTGATGATCTCCATTGAGAGAGACATAAGGGACTGTAACATACTCTGTTTAATAGAATCATGGCTCTCTCCAGATATATTCTCCCCGTCCATACAGCCAGCTAGGTTCTCCGTTCTTCTGGCGAACAGAAAGGAGGAACTCTCTCTAAAAATAACTGAGGCGAAGGGGTATGTTTCATGATTAACAACTCATGGTGTGACTGTGGTAATGTACAGGAACTCAAGTCCTTTTGTTTTCCCGATCTGGAATAGCTCACCATCGAAGCCCGAGCGCATTACCTCCTGAAATAATTTTATTTGGTTATTGTCACTGCCGTGTATATTCCCCCCCAAGCTGACACGTGACGGCTCTCAAGGAACTACACTTTACTTTGTGCAAACTGGAAACCACATATTCTGAGGCTGCATTTATTATAGCTGGGGACTTTAATTAAGGAAATCTGAGGAAAACACTCCAAAATTCTAGAAACACATCTCCTGTGCTACATGCGGAGAGAACACGCTTGACCATTGTTACTCTCTCTTCCAGGATGGCTACAAGGTCCTTCCCCGCCATTCCTTCGGCAAATCAGATCATGCTTCCATCCTGCTCCTCCCCACCTATAGGCAGAAACTTAAGCAGGAAGAAACTTAAGCAGGAAGAAACCATGGTAAGGACTGTTCAACATTGATCTGACCAATCAAAATCTATGCTTCAAGACTCTTTTGATCACGCAGACTGGGAAATGTTCTGTGTAGCCTCTGGGAATAGTATCGGCGTATAAAATGACTCGGTGACTGGGTTCATCAGGAAGTGCATAGAGGATGTTGTCCCTATTGTGATGATTAGAACTTATCCAAACCCCAAAAACTTGGTAAAAAATAACATTTGCGCTAAAGTCAAAACGCAAACCACAGCATTTAACCACAGCAAGTTGACTGGGAACATGGACGTGCATGAACAGACCAGCTATGACCTCTGCAAGGTAATCAAAGAGGCAAAACGACAGTACAGGGACAAATTGGAGTCGCAATCCAACGGCTCAGACATGAGATGCATGTGGCAGGGACTCCAGACCATCACGGATTATAAAGGGAAAGCA
Source organism: Oncorhynchus nerka (assembly GCF_034236695.1). NCBI lineage: Eukaryota > Metazoa > Chordata > Actinopteri > Salmoniformes > Salmonidae > Oncorhynchus > Oncorhynchus nerka. Next base: position 49,377,620 of record NC_088418.1, on the reverse strand, counting down.
AGCCATGTGCAGACCAGCTGGGTGGAGTGTTTATGGACATATACAATCTCTCTCACAGTGACGCTCCCCACAGTGACTCTACGTACATACCCCAACCAGAAGTCACGGATTACAGGCAACATCCGCGCTGAGCTAAGAGGTAGATCTGCCACTTTCAAGGAGCGGGACTCTAACCTGAAAATCCCGCTATGCCTTCTGACAAATCATCAAACAGGCAAAGCGTGAATACAGAACTAAGATTGAATTGTACTACACTGGCTCCGACGCTTGTCTGATGTGGCAGGGCTTGCGAACTATTACAGACTACAAAGGGAAGCACAGCCGTGAACTGCCTAGCAACACGAGCCTACCAGATGAGCTAAATTACTTCTATGCTCGCTTCGAGGCAAGTAAACACTCAAACATGCATGAGAGTATCAGCTGTTCCGGATGACTGTGTGATCACGCTCTCTGTAGCCGATGTGAGTAAGACCTTTAAACAGATCAACATTCACAAGGCCGAAGGGCCAGACGCATTACCAGGAGGTGTACTCCGAGCATGCGCTGACCAACTGGCAAGTGTCTTCACTAACATTTTCAATCTGTCCCTGACTGAGTCTGTAATACAAACATGTTTCAAGCAGATCACCATAGTTCCTGTACCCAAGAACACTAAGGTATCCTGCCTAAATGACTACCGACCCAGAGCACTCACATCTGTAGCTATGAAATGATTTGAAAAGCTGGCCATGGATCATATCAACACCATTATCCCAGAAACCTTAGACCCACTCCAATTTGCATACCGCCCCAACAGATCCACAGATGATGCAATCTCTATTGCACTCCACACTGCCCTTTCACACCAGGACAAAAGGAACACCTATGTGAGAATGCTATTCATTGACTACAGCTCAGCGTTCAACACCATAGTGCCCTCAAAGCTCATCACTAAGCTAGATCCTGACCCAGTTGCACAGGGAGGGGTGCCCTGAACCCTGCCCTGAACCTTAGACACTGGCACTAGCCAGCTACCACTCGATACTCTACCCTGCACCTATGAGTCTGCTACCCTATGTACATAGAGTCATTGAACACTAATCACTTTACTAACATTTACATACATTTTTACGCACATTATATTCCTGGTCAGTAGCTTCAACCCAACATCACATATACACACCAATACTCACAAGCGCCTGATTGACTGACTATTAGCTAAACAATGTTATTGTTTTTATTTTTATTTTGCTTATGATTTTTTCTCTCCATATTATGTCTACCTCTGACAAGCAACCCAGGAAGGGGCTAAGAATAGGTCATATTAATATACAGTGAGTGTACAAAACATTAAGAACCCCCCCCTTTTTGACTCCAATGCTTCTCAAAGTTGTGTCAAGTTGGCTGGATGTCTTATGGGTGGTGGACCATTATTGATACACAGAGGAAACTGTTGAGCATGAAATACTCAGCAGTGTTGCAGTTCCTGACACACTAACTACCATACCCTGTTCAAAGGCAATTAAATCTGTTGTAATATTCACCCTGAATGGTACACATACACAATTCCTGTCTCAATTGTCTCAAGGTTTAAAAATCCTTCTTTAACCTGTCTCCTCCCCGTCATCTAAACTTATTGAAGTGGATTTAAAAAGTGACATCAATAAGGGATCATAGCTTTCACCTGGATTCACCTGGTCAGTCTATGTCATGGAAATAGCAGGTGTCCTTAATGTTTTGTACACTCAGTGTATGTAAGGTTCATGAAATCAATAACTTTGAAACATTGGATAACATTCATATACTGGCCATCTCTGAAACTCAATTAGATCATTTATTTGACGATAGCAGTAGCAATACAAGGATATAACATCTACAGAAAAGACAGCAATGCCTATGGCGGAGGTGTTGCGGTATATGCTCAGAGTCATATTCCTATAAAACATAATAGAGAGGATCTTATGATCTCATGTTCACCTTCCTCATCCTCATCTAAAGCCTCTGCTTTTGGGGTGCTGCTATAGCCCTCCAAATGCTAACATTCTGTATATGGATAATATGTGTGCAAATGCTTGATAACGTGATGTTAACAGAAAGGTCTATTTTCTGGGTGACCAGAACATTGACTGGTTAGCAACTAGCCGTCCTCTGAAGAGGAAACTTCTAACTGTGACTAATGCCTGTAATATGACCCAGGATATCACTCCACCAACTGGAGTGGATACTAACTGGAGTGGATACCGAGTTGGATCTGTGACATCCAATTGTATCTTCACTATTGCTGCAGAGCTTGGCTCCAAAGAAATATCAGTTCCCATTGGCTGTGTAACGGTTTTCTAGGTGTGAAGGAGAGTCAGACCAAAATGCAGCGTGTAGATTGCGATCCATGTTTAATGAACAAACGTAACACGAATCTAAATACAAACACTACAAAACAATAAACGTAACGAAAACCGAAACAGCCTATACTAGTGTAAACTAACACAGAGACAGGAACAAGGACACTAAGGACAATCACCCACAAAACACTCAAAGAATATGGCTGCCTAAATATGGTTCCCAATCAGAGACAACGATACAAACCTGCCTCTGATTGAGAACCACTCCAGACAGCCATAGACTTTGCTAGATAACCCCACTAAGCCACACACCCAACACCCCACAAAACCCCAAGACAAAACACACCACAATAAATCCATGTCACACCCTGGCCTGACCAAATAAATGAAGAAACACAAAATACTTCGACCAGGGCGTGACAGGCTGTAGCGACCATAAATAACATTGCGTCAATAACAAGGAAAGCCAATGTGCCAAAGGTTGGGCCTAATGTATGATGGTCTGATGGTGCGCGAGGAAGTGAATCCAGATGCAGCACTGGAAGAATTTGTACAATTATTTATAATAATTGTTGGCAAGAATTGACAAGAAATTAACTATTGGAGTCCTCTGGATTGATGATTAATTGAAAAACTTTATAGTTCAAATAAAGGACGCAAAAGAGGCGGCAAACAAGTCAGGCTGCTCATCTGATTGGTTGACATACTGTATATGTCGAAATTCTGTGACTAAACTTAGCAAAAAGAAGAAGAAACCACATTACCAAACCAAGATAAGTGACATAAAAGACGGTGGAAAAAGACTTTTGGTACCTCAAATGTGACACGTTTCCAGAAACTAGACGTATGTCCATGTCACTACCTCACAGGAGAGCCATTCGATTTTTGTATTTTTTTAATCAATTTTTTTGATGTTGTTGAATAAATTCCTTCTGGAACATCTTAACTGTCATGTGCCTTAATTAATAACAAACTTGTATGCCATCTGTAAATACGAATACAATTGTTAAATTACGAGCTTAGTTGGTTTAGCCATGGAAAAAATACATGAACCTTCCCACTAGCCATAAATGCTGAGATAATGGGTGGACTGGACATGCCGAGAGATAAGTTCAGATTGGTGATTCTATCTACGACATGAGTTGCTCAGTATGTGTGGATAATCCTGTCTAACATGTTTTTTTTTTAAAAGATATCATGAAGACCTAAAAAAGTTTTCTACTGCTTTCAACATTGCTGCCCTGAAGTAAATAGCGCTATAGACAAAGCTCAGTGGGAAACATTTGTAATGGATTACTTTCTGGAGGATGATCGTGCCCTGTTGACTCTCTTTGACTTTGAAAATGAATCAAACAGGGAGAAAATCCCTGATTTAGGTGAAAACCTCTTAATTGAACCAGACATTGTAGAGTCTTCCGATGACAATGGCGGGGAAGAAATGGTGTCATTGTCACAGAAGAAGTGGAATCAGAGAAATGGTTGCCAAATGCGAAGAGTCCAAAAACAGAACACAGAAAGAAGGCTGTTGTATAAAACCCCTGTCTCTTCAAGCTAAGGGCAACCATAACATCCATAACAGAGAGGGAAAAGTGTTCATCCATCCATGTATACGGGTAAGATATTATAAGTATTATACGTTTCTAAATTTGTCAGACAGTCGTTTTCATTGCAACATAAAGTGGTCTGTTAGCTAGCTAGCTAACGTTAGCTGGCTGGCTCACCAGCTAATGTTACGTGTATGATATGTGTAGTAATATTATTAGTATCTCAGAAATCCATTTGAATTGCTAGTTATAGCCTAATGTTAGCTAGCTAGCTAAACATTGCACCTAGTTGGTTAGCTTTAGCTACCTGCAGATTAATGCATGGTAGTATTGCCACGTTCAAAACAACTCTGAAAAATACGAGGTCAAATCAAGAGGTCAGTGATCTTCAGGTCGGAAAGTCGGAGCTCTAGAAAGAGGCCTGAGATCCCGAATTGGAATTCCATGTTGGATGACCATTCAAATAAAAAAAAATCCAGCCGGAGTTTGTTTTCTTTCAGAGTTCCCAGTTGTTTTGAACGCTCAGAAGTCTGAGATTTCCGAGTTTCCAGTTGTTTTGAATGTGGCATTTGAGTTGGGATTATGGTGAATTGTTTAGCTAGCTAACTGGCTAGCTACATGATTAAAAAAAATACTTCCATATGCAAGTAACAAATTTCACTGGACACCTTCTGTATCATGTGCATGTGACAAATAAACTTAGATTTGATTTGATATAGTGTGTGTTTACCAGAGACGGCAATGTGAAGAACAACATGACCTGCTGTCACGCCCTGACCTTAGATAGCCTTGTTTATTCTCTATTTGGTTAGGTAAGGGTGTGACTTGGGTGGGAAAATCTATGTTTCTGTTTCTTTGTTGGCCTAGTATGGTTCCCAATCAGAGGCAGCTGTTTATAGTTGTCTCTGATTGGGGATCATACTTAGGCAGCCTTTTTTCCCACCTTAGATTGTGGGATCTTGTTTGTCTGTAGTTGCTGTCTGCACTGCATGCAGCTTTACGTTCGTTTTTGTATTCTGTTGTGTTTTCGGGGTCATTTAAATCAAAGAAAAATGTACGCCCACGACGCTGCACCTTGGTTCAATCCATCTTTCAACGAACGTGACAGAAGATCCCACCACAAATGGACCAAGCAGAGTGGCCTGGAGGAGCAGGTATCCAGGGCCTGGGAGGATATCCAGGAGGTAAAGACATCCTGGACTTGGGAGGAGATAATGGCAGGAGATGAAAGCCTTCCATGGAAGCAAACGCAAGCGGTGAAGGAAGGACAACGACGACACTGGGGTTCGCGTCCACGACGGAAGCCCGAGAGGCAGCCTTTTGTGGGGGGCACACGGAGTGGTCGGCGACGCCGAGGGGCGAGTCTGAGAGCGAAGAGGAATATTGGGATAGACTGAGTGAGTAGTATTGTGAGATAGTTGAGGGGAGTGATGAGGTAGAGTGGATGGTTTGGTGTCTGGAGCAAGACAGTCGCCGTGAGGAGCGTGGGACCATGTTTTGCGGAGATACGCAATGTGTCTCCAGTGCGCATCCACAGCCCGGTGCGTTCTGTGCAAGCTCCTCGCACTTGCCGTGCGAAAGTGAGCATCTAGCCAGGACAGGTTGTACCGGTTCAGCGCTCCTGGTCTCCAGTACGCCTCCTCGGTCCAGGATATCCTGCGCCGGCTCTACTCACTGCGTCTCCAGTGCGCCTTCACAGCCCAATGCGCCCTGTGCCAGCTCCCTGCACTTGCCGGGCTAAAGTGAGCATCCAGCCAGGACGGGTTGTGCTAGCTCTACGCTCTAGACCTCCAGTGTGCCTCCACAGTCCAGTACGTCCTGTGCCTCCTCCCCGCACTCGCCCTGAGGTGCGTGTCATCAGCCCGGTGCCACCTGTACCGGTCCCATGCATCAGGCCTCCACTGCGCCTCCACAGTCCAGTACGTCCCGTGCCTCCTCCCCGCACTCGCCCTGAGGTGCGTGTCATCAGCCCGGTGCCACCTGTACCGGTCCCACACATCAGGCCTCCAGTGCGCCTCCACAGCCCAGTACATCCTGTGCCTCCTCCCCGCACTCGCTCTGAGGTGCGTGTCATCAGCCCGGTGCCACCTGTACCGGTCCCACGCATCAGGCCGCCAGTGCGCCTCCACAGTCCAGTACGTCGTGTGCCTCCTCCTCGCACTCACCCTGAGGTACGTGTCACCAGCCCGATGCTACCTGTACCGGCCCAAAGCATGAGGCCTCCAGTGCGCCTCCACAGTCCAGTATGTCCTGTGCCTCCTCCCCGCACTCGCCCTGAGGTGCGTGTCACCAGCCGGTGCCACCTGTACCGGCCCCACGCATCAGTCCTCCAGTGCGCCTCCCCAGTCCAGAGCCTTCGGCGACAGTTCCCAGTCCAGAGCTTCCGGCGACGGTCCCCAGTCCGGAACCTCCGGCGACAGTCTCCAGTCCGGAGCCCCTGGCGACGGTCCCCAGTCTGGAGCCTGCGGCGACGGTCCCCAGCACGGAGCCTCCGGCGGCGGTCCCCAGTCCGGAGCTACCAGCGACGGTTCCCAGTCCGGAGCTTTCAGAGACGGTTCCCAGTCCGGAGTCCGCGACGACGATCTACGGTCCGCGATGACGATCTACGATCAGGAGTCCCCGGCGACGATCCCCGCACCAGAGGCGCCACCAAAGTGGGTGGAGCCTCAAGCGGAGCGGGGTCTGCGTCCCGCACCGGAGCTTCCACCGAGATGAGATGCCCACCTGGACCCTCCCCCATAGGTTCAGGTTTGCGGCCGGAGTCCGCACCTTTGGGGGGGGGGGGGGGGGTACTGTCATGCCCTGACCTTAGAGAGCCTTGTTTATTCTCTATTTGGTTAGGTAAGGGTGTGACTTGGGTGGGCAAATCTATGTTTCTGTTTCTTTGTTGGCCTAGTATGGTTCCCAATCAGAGGTAGCTGTTTATCGTTGTCTCAGATTGGGGATCATACTTAGGCAGCCTTTTTTCCCACCTTAGATTGTGGGACCTTGTTTGTGTGTAGTTGATGTCTGCACTGCATGCAGCTTTACGTTTGTTTTTGTATTTTGTTGTGTTTTCGGTCACATTTAAATAAAAGAAAAATGTACGCCTACAATGCTGCACCTTGGTCCAATCCATCTTTCAACGAATGTGACACCTGCACCAAAGTCAGATTAGGATATAGGCCAAGGACTAGATAAAGTGTATTTTTACGACTAGTTGTTGCTACTACTTTCATCACTTTTCGTCTTGAAATATTTGGTTGTTTACTACGCTGTGAATCCTTAAAGAGATACGTAGGGCTAAGAGGGTGTAGACAAAATATTCGTGGGCCATTTTCTCAAAAGTAAGTTTATCAACTTTCAAAGCAGAATTGTTCCTCAACTGCAGTGTATGATATACAATTTTCTAGCTCAGAGTCTCTACTTTTATCCAATGTAAAAAAAACACAATTTCAAATGGCTAAACAGGACCGAATCTAGGCGTTGGGTCACAAATGATATCATGGGCAGAAAACCCAATTAATCTCCATCATTCATTAAAGTTGATTGGTCATTTATAAGCAAAAAACTTAAGAGGTGAGGTTGAAGGAGAATGGCAGGTCGAAGAAAAATGGCAAGGTCGAAAGAGAATGGCAAGCTAACATGCGGGCCACAAACAGGCAAATACTGGCGCAGTAGACGACCACACTGGGTTCCACTCCTATCGGCTAATAACAAGAAGAAACGGCTACAGTGACTACGGGATCACCAACACTGGAAAATTGAGTGGAAAGACCTTCCTGGTTCCTGTTGCGTTCCTGTTGCGTCATGCTGATGGCAGAGTCAGGTTTTGGCGTAAGCAGAGTCCATTTTTGTATTTTATTATAATAATTTTTTTGTGTACTTCTTTGACATTTTCCTGCATTGTTAGAAGATAGTAACATAAGCATTTCACTGCACCTGCTAGAACATCGGCGAAACTGTGTAAGCGACCAATAAACTTTGATTTGATTTTGATTTGTGTGTGTGCATGTGCATGTTTGTGAGTGTGTGCGTGCGTGCGTGCGTGCGTGCATGTACATCTGAGTGTCAAATGGAGATATACAACCTGGCCCGTAATATCGATCAGAGATTGGAGACCTGGGTCTCTGTTCAACCCTGTCCACCTCTGTGACCAGCCATGACCTCTGACCCTTTGACACGCTAGGAAATAGTCACTCATCTGAGACTGCACTGGGCTGACCGGGCTTCCTGCCTCCCTAAGGGTTCAACTATAAATCACACAACCTGTGCAATCTTCTGTTCTCTCTTCTGCTCTCTCCTCTTCTCCTCTCCTCTTCTCTTCTCTTCTCTTCTCTTCTCTTCTCTTCTCTTCTCATGTTTACCAGGCAGGTCCTTTATTTACTGGCTATGAACAGCAATCCATCTGCTGAGGTTTTGTTATACACACACACATACACACACACACACACACTGTCAATCACACACACATGCAGGGCTGACACACATACACCGCACAACACACACAGACACACTCACACAAACGTATGCACGCACGCACACACACGCATGGACACACACACACACAGCGCTGTGCTGAGACAATCGGAGGACAGCTGTGCTGAAGGAGAGGACGAACCACCTGTGGGCGACACTACAGAGAGAGGAAGAGAGGAACTGTCGGACTCATCTCTCCCCCTAAACAGCATGTGGGAGGACTGGGCTTTTACTTGCTCACTTGAAGGAGAAGGTTTGGGAATGAGATAGGGGATGGGTGGGGGGGGGTATGGGGTGGAGAGAAAGAGAGATATTTTTGTCAATGATGCATGGTCATATCTACAAGCTGTAGTTTTGGTAACCGTTGTTATTACGAACATGCCTAAAAACCTGACTCCTTCTCTCTCCTCCCGAGGAGAAGTTCAAGCATAAAGCCCATTAACCTTCAACAGCATTATGCTTCCATTTCAGTGTCTGAGGAGATATTAGAGAGTGATTAAGTGAGATTGATGGAGGTTTAATTCACTGACAAATATAATTGTTGCTGTTGTTTAATCTTCCATCTTCATTACTTCAAAGCGCCTTTGAGAGGGGCCGGACTTGAAGGAGAGACACAGTAACACAGAAGCAATGAGATGCAGGACAAGGTCAAGGGTCATATTTACGCTTCACTGAAAGGGAGGGAGTGTTTGTTTTGTAGTGACACTTCTGAAGTAGGGTTGGGTTTTGAATACTGTTTAAACTTTAAAATATGTTAAGAGATGGATTTGGAATGTATCTACTTTATATTCAGTATGCAAAATGTAAAATAATGTGCGCAAGAATGGAACATTCAAACTTTGAAACATGTTATTTTGAAGAGATGGAATTAGAATGTACTTACTGCATATTTAATATATTGTGTGGCTATTTTAAACATTGAATGTGTACGATACAAAATTGTTTCGGATTAAGAAGGGCGACCTTCATTCCTGAACTTCTCCACTTTCAAACTTTGAACAATTTGGTATTATACATTTCCTTTAAAAACACCATATCCAATAACTGACTTCTCAGTGACATTCAGACAGTTTTGTAAAGAACTAATTATTGGGTCTGACTAGATGGCCACTGCCAATGCCAGACAAGGATTAAAATAGCCAGTCAGTCAATGTGAGGCAGATAGTCAGTTCTACTGTATAAGGACTAGCTATCTTCCAAAGCCATATTGACGAAAAGAGCCTTGGGTTGGAGAGTTGTGTAACGTTGACTCCGATGCAGTCATTCAGTCAGTCTGTACTCAAACAATGAATCAGTACAATAGTGACAGGACAGGACAGGACAGGACACAAGTCTTTTAATTTGTTCCAGCCTCTGTCTGTCTGTCTGTCTGTCTGTCTGTCTGTCTGTCTGTCTGTCTGTCTGTCTGTCTGTCTGTCTGTCTGTCTGTCTGTCTGTCTGTCTGTCTGTCTGTCTGTCTGTCTGTCTGTCTGTCTGTCTGTCTGTCTGTCTGTCTGTCTGTCTGTATGACATCTATCAAGGGCACAGGGCTTGAAAGTGGGCTGGGAGAGATAGAGAGAGGAGGAGGACAAACAAACGAGTGCAACTCCTGTGTATGCATCTACGTCTTGACTGGTATTATACAGCCTCAGATAACAGGACAGTTGTCTGATAGATACTGTTGTGTGGGAGAGGAAGAGCAAGAGAGCAAACGACAGAGAGTGAGTGAGTGAATAGCAAGGCAGAATTGGAAGGGAAAGAGTGGAGCAAGTCAGAGAAAGAAATTGAGAGAGTCAGAAAGAGTGTGATAGAGAGATAGAGGGGGAGAAGAATGAGAGGAGGCCCGGAGGAGGAGGTCAGTGGAGGTAGAGAGAAGGAGGGATGAATGCATCCCCTGTTCCTCTCCAGTATCTCAGACATGAGCTGGATAAACAGGAAATGCAGCTGCTCTTGTCCGTCATTCCCCGGCCTAAAATACCCTGCATTCCTCTGGTAGTTAAAAACATTACCACAATCACATTTACCTCAGCTAACTAGAGAGAGAGAGAGAGAGAGAGAGAGAGAGAGAGAGAGAGAGAGAGAAGGGGAGGAGGAGGAGGAGGAGGAGGGTAGAAGAGGGGAGACGAGAGGAGTGGAGAGGAGAGAAGAGGAGAGGAGAAGAGGGGAGAGGAGAGGAGAAGAAGGGATGAGAGGAGAGGAGAGGAGAAGAAGGGAGAGGAGAGGAGAGGAGAGGAGAGGAAGGGAGAGGAGAGGAGATTAGAGGAGAGGAGAGGAGAGGAGAGGAGAGGAGAGGAGAGGAGAGGAGAGGAGAGGAGAGGAGAGGAGAGGAGAGGGAAAATCTCTGCCCTCTTTTGTGTGCGTTGTGGCTGATAGTTGGGAATCTGGACACGCAATTCCTCTGTTTTACTAATCCCTTTTTTCTTTAAGAGAAATGAGGAGCAGAAAGGAGGTATTGTGGCGGTAGACAGTGCAGTAAAAGGGACCATACAGTACCAAATGGAGGTCGCTGGAAGACAATGGGTGCCCTTCACTGTTCATTCACACAGACTCCACAGCACTATCAAACAACTCTTTCTTCTCTCTCCCTCTCTCTTCTTTCTTTCTCTCCATCTGCCTTTCTTCTCCACATCACACAGGAGAACAATGGAGCCCCGGATGGCTGGCTGTCCACAGTGTCCATTTTAGAGACGGGGTTGTATTTCTTTCTCTCTCTCTCTCCCTGTCTCTCTCTTACCTTCTCCAGACCCACCAAGAAACCCCAGGAGAGAGTAAAAGAGAAAGAGAGAGAAAGAGAGAAATAGCAGAGAGAGCGAGTAAAGAGAGCGAGGAGAGGAAGAGACAAAGTGGAAAGAGAGGGAGAAAGAGGGAGCGAGAACATAGCCTCTTCAGGGGAAAGCACTGACAACCTACCATGTGAATAGTTCAGGAAGTTATTGTAAGTTCACATGAGGTACTTGTTGTTGTTCAACCAGGGCTATTCAACTATATTCTTACGGAGGCCAGATTTGTTATTTTCTACATGGTATTACTCCTAAGACCGGTATAAAAAACAATGCACAAACACAATTATAATCTTATAAGGCACTTTTATGAAAATAACATTTGCTGAAAGTACATTATAAGTGCTTTAAGATTAGCCTCATTTAGTGCATCAAATTGTTTAAATAATGGAACACATATTTACTTATAATAAAGTTGACCTGGAACACATTAATACATTTCCACTGTTCTGTCCATTTTACATACATTGTTTTTATTTAGACATAGAAAACCTTTTATGCATGGAATATCTCAGTTGACCAGCATCCTATTTTGTTCTATTTTCAATTTCTTTATAATTTAGTTATTTTATCTGTCTTGTTGTTGTGTTTTTTTTTATTTTTCCCCCTTTTCGTGGCATCCAATTGTTTAGTAGCCACTATCTTGTCTCAACGCTACAACTCCCGTACGGGCTCGGGAGAGACAAAGGTCGAAAGCCATGCGTCCTCCGATACACAACCCAACCAAGCCGCACTGCTTCTTAACACAGCGCGCATCCAACCTGGAAGCCAGCCACACCAATGTGTCGGTGGAAACACTGTGCACCTGGCAACCTTGGTTAGCGTGCACTGCACCCGGCCCGCCACAGGAGTCGCTAGTGCACGATGAGACAAGGATAACCCCAGCAGACAGAGTCTGGGCGCAAACCCAGAGTCTCTGGTGGCACAGCTAGTGCTGCGATGCAGTGCCCTAGACCACTGCGCCACCCGGGAGGCCTTTGTTGTTGTTTTTTACACATAGAAACCTTTTATGAACGGCATATCTTAGTTGACTAGCTTTTGTGCAGAAGTCTCTCTCACCCGCATCAGTAGAGGACAGCTCCCTGTAACAAACTGCAACACATCTGTGGGGACTTAAACTCATCAAATCTCATTGCAAAGTTAGCTTTCGGTTCATCTAAAAACTCCGACATCACGGGAGTAATCTGTACTAATGATGACTGAATATAGTTGCGCAGTGAAGGGAAATGAGGCGTTTTGTTTGGGCTCAAATCAGAGGACAAAAATAAAACATTTATTTTGAAAAGAAGTAGTCCAAAATTAAATCCATTCAATTGCTTGATAGGAACTCCTCATCAAGCATCTCCACTAGTCATGTGTTTGCTTTCTTGTGACGGCAATCACGGAGATAAGCAACCGTCTCCTCCCTAAATGCACATAGGCTGCTCTCTCAATCGCTTTATTACCGTTGCTTAGCCACCGAACGTCGTTATGTAAAAGTAGATTGTGCTGCTCATCAGACTACGAAGCGACGTTGCAGGCTAGATGATGATCGGACCCTGACCCTGTACCCCTGTTAGCATTTCTGATTGGCTTGAACTGGTATGTCGGGTGATATTGATTGACCGCATTTAATGGACAGGACTACAGGAAAACAGATTCTCCCATTGGAGAATATTGAACGAGGGCTCCTTTTGGCACTAAACATCAGATGTCTACGGGGATCTAAGGGCCATTCTAAACTGATAAATGGCCCAGATATGGCCCGCAGGCCACCAGTTGAATAGCCTTAAACAACTAAAGTACAAGACAAGACGAACATTGACGCACTCTCTAGTCAAATCAATAATTGTGTTGTTTTTCATTGAGAATAGATTGAATTCAGAATGTAACTACAGTAATTGAATAGACGATCATGGGAAATGCTGATTGGTTTATGCCAGTCAACCCAATGACAGTTCTCTTATGGTAGTCTTTCAATAGTCCTCTAACTAGAATACTCCCCTATGGCCTGAGGGCTAATGATATGAATACTTGATCAGTGATCAGTATGTCTACATCCCAAATGGCAACCTATTCCCTATATAGTGCACTACTTTAAACCAGGACCCATAGGGCCTTGGTCAAAAGTAGTGCACTATGTAGGAAAAGGGGGCCATTTGGGATACATGGTGTGTGTGTGTGTCCTCTGGAATGGATACCAGGGTGTTCTAAGGAACAAGTACTCTTCACTTGTAACCCCGTCGTCTTCTGTCTCGGAAGCAGGCTATACACACACACACACTCACACGCATGCACGCACGCATGCATACACAAAAGTACATGCACGCACGTACACACACATGCATGTGCACACAGCAGAGCAGCAGATATGTCTGAGAATACATTAAAGAAGAGGGATAGGGAGATAGACAGTGAATACCAATGGAGCGACTGACATCTCAGTGACACACCAAAAACATTCACCTGTGAATCTGTAACCTTCATCATGATGTAGATAGTCTCTCCTATTACCACTGGTCCAAGATCTTTATCCATCCACCTCTTGGTTAAGGTTAGGATTGGGGGTGAGGGTAAACTGATCGTAGATATGTGGTTAACAGCAACTTCTACCTCAAGCCTCTGTGACATCTCAAACATGTGGGCTGCACATCATTCAACATTTCCTGTGTTTGTCTCAGAGCATCACTAACACTGGACCACTGTTAGGAACTGTAGTTTCAGGGCCTCCAACCATTCACAGTCATCCAAGTCAAACAGACTAGACCCTTACAGGACAACAGGAAATAACACCGAGCTTAGAGACACTAAACCGAGAACTAACACCTTCAGTCAGTCACAGACAGACAAAATAAACATGTAGCCAAGACGGTCTCTGTAGCTCAGTTGGTAGAGCATGATGCTTGTAATGCCAGGGTAGATGGTTCGATTCCTGGGACCACCCGTACATAAATCGTATGCACGCATGACTGTAAGTCAATTTGGATAAAAGCATCTGTTAAATGGCATTTATTATTAAATAAGATGCTAGGAACAGCTAACCTTCAGAGCCAGATCATTGTGATCCACAAGGAACACCTTCCGTCATGTTCAGACAAGACAACAGTAATGGCTAATTGAGACTAAAGTCTACTTAGTCAACAACGCAGCCTCTGCCAGCTAGCCTACTTCAGCAGTACTGTATCATTTTAATCATTTTAGTCAATAAGATTCTTGCTACGTAAGCTTAACTCTCTGAACACTCGTGACGTGTAGTCCACTTGTCATTCCAATCTCCTTTGCATTAGCGTAGCCTCTTGTGTAGCCTGTCAACTATGTGTCTGTCTATCCCTGTTCTCTCCTCTCTGCACAGACCATACAAACGCTCCACACCGCGTGGCCGCGGCCACCCTAATCTGGTGGTCCCAGCGCGCACGACCCACGTGGAGTTCCAGGTCTCCGGTAGCCTCTGGAACTGCCGATCTGCGGCCAACAAGGCAGAGTTCATCTCCGCCTATGTCTCCCTCCAGTCCCTCGACTTCTTGGCACTGACGGAAACATGGATCACCACAGACAACACTGCTACTCCTACTGCTCTCTCTTCGTCTGCCCACGTGTTCTCGCACACCCCGAGAGCTTCTGGTCAGCGGGGTGGTGGCACCGGGATCCTCATCTCTCCCAAGTGGTCATTCTCTCTTTCTCCCCTTACCCATCTGTCTATCGCCTCCTTTGAATTCCATGCTGTCACAGTTACCAGCCCTTTCAAGCTTAACATCCTTATCATTTATCGCCCTCCAGGTTCCCTCGGAGAGTTCATCAATGAGCTTGATGCCTTGATAAGCTCCTTTCCTGAGGACGGCTCACCTCTCACAGTTCTGGGCGACTTTAACCTCCCCACGCCTACCTTTGACTCATTCCTCTCTGCCTCCTTCTTTCCACTCCTCTCCTCTTTTGACCTCACCCTCTCACCTTCCCCCTACTCACAAGGCAGGAAATACGCTCGACCTCATCTTTACTAGATGCTGTTCCTCCACTAACCTCGTTGCAACTCCCCTCCAAGTCTCCGACCACTACCTTGTATCCTTTTCCCTCTCGCTCTCATCCAACACTTCCCACACTGCCCCTACTCGGATGGTATCGCGCCGTCCCAACCTTCGCTCTCTCTCCCCGCTACTCTCTCCTCTTCCATCCTATCATCTCTTCCCTCTGCTCAAACCTTCTCCAACCTATCTCCTGATTCTGCCTCCTCAACCCTCCTCTCCTCCCTTTCTGCATCCTTTGACTCTCTATGTCCCCTATCCTCCAGGCCGGCTCGGTCCTCCCCTCCCGCTCCGTGGCTCGACGACTCATTGCGAGCTCACAGAACAGGGCTCCGGGCAGCCGAGCGGAAATGGAGGAAAACTCGCCTCCCTGCGGACCTGACATCCTTTCACTCCCTCCTCTCTACATTTTCCTCTTCTCTCTCTGCTGCTAAAGCCACTTTCTACCACTCTAAATTCCAAGCATCTGCCTCTAACCCTAGGAAGCTCTTTGCAACCTTCTCCTCCCTCCTGAATCCTCCTCCCCCTCCCCCCCTCCTCCCCTCTCTGCAGATGACTTCGTCAACCATTTTGAAAAGAAGGTCGACGACATCCGATCCTCGTTTGCTAAGTCAAACGACACCGCTGGTTCTGCTCACACTGCCCTACCCTGTGCTCTGACCTCTTTCTCCCCTCTCTCTCCAGATGAAATCTCGCGTCTTGTGACGGCCGGCCGCCCTACAACCTGCCCGCTTGACCCTATCCCCTCCGCTCTTCTCCAGACCATTTCCGGAGACCTCCTCCCTTACCTCACCTCGCTCATCAACTCATCCCTGACCGCTGGCTACGTCCCTTCCGTCTTCAAGAGAGCGAGAGTTGCACCCCTTCTGAAAAACCTACACTCGATCCCTCCGATGTCAACAACTACAGACCAGTATCCCTTCTTTCTTTTCTCTCCAAAACTCTTGAACGTGCCGTCCTTGGCCAGCTCTCCCGCTATCTCTCTCAGAATGACCTTCTTGATCCAAATCAGTCAGGTTTCAAGACTAGTCATTCAACTGAGACTGCTCTTCTCTGTATCACGGAGGCGCTCCGCACTGCTAAAGCTAACTCTCTCTCCTCTGCTCTCATCCTTCTAGACCTATCGGCTGCCTTCGATACTGTGAACCATCAGATCCTCCTCTCCACCCTCTCCGAGTTGGGCATCTCCGGCGCGGCCCACGCTTGGATTGCGTCCTACCTGACAGGTCGCTCCTACCAGGTGGCGTGGCGAGAATCCGTCTCCACACCACGTGCTCTCACCACTGGTGTCCCCCAGGGCTCTGTTCTAGGCCCTCTCCTATTCTCGCTATACACCAAGTCACTTGGCTCTGTCATAACCTCACATGGTCTCTCCTATCATTGCTATGCAGACGACACACAATTAATCTTCTCCTTTCCCCTTCTGATGACCAGGTGGCGAATCGCATCTCTGCATGTCTGGCAGACATATCCGTGTGGATGACGGATCACCACCTCAAGCTGAACCTCGGCAAGACGGAGCTGCTCTTCCTCCCGGGAAGGACTGCCCGTTCCATGATCTCGCCATCACGGTTGACAACTCCATTGTGTCCTCCTCCCAGAGCGCTAAGAACCTTGGCGTGATCCTGGACAACACCCTGTCGTTCTCAACTAACATCAAGGCGGTGGCCCGTTCCTGTAGGTTCATGCTCTACAACATCCGCAGAGTACGACCCTGCCTCACACAGGAAGCGGCGCAGGTCCTAATCCAGGCACTTGTCATCTCCCGTCTGGATTACTGCAACTCGCTGTTGGCTGGGCTCCCTGCCTGTGCCATTAAACCCCTACAACTCATCCAGAACGCCGCAGCCCGTCTGGTGTTCAACCTTCCCAAGTTCTCTCACGTCACCCCGCTCCTCCGCTTCCTCCACTGGCTTCCAGTTGAAGCTCGCATCCGCTACAAGACCATGGTGCTTGCCTACGGAGCTGTGAGGGGAACGGCACCTCAGTACCTCCAGGCTCTGATCAGGCCCTACACCCAAACAAGGGCACTGCGTTCATCCACCTCTGGCCTGCTCGCCTCCCTACCACTGAGGAAGTACAGTTCCCGCTCAGCCCAGTCAAAACTGTTCGCTGCTCTGGCCCCCCAATGGTGGAACAAACTCCCTCACGACGCCAGGACAGCGGAGTCAATCACCACCTTCCGGAGACACCTGAAACCCCACCTCTTTAAGGAATACCTAGGATAGGATAAAGTAATCCCTCTCACCCCCCCTCCCCCTGAAAAGATTTAGATGCACTACTGTTCCACTGGAGGTCATAAGGTGAATGCACCAATTTGTAAGTCGCTCTGGATAAGAGCGTCTGCTAAATGACTTAAATGTAAATGTAAATGTAAAGTGAGTGTACACTTGGGTGATAACCTGTGTACTCAGTCGTAATAGTACCTTGACACTAGGTTGAATCCCATTTGTAACACACACACCCCAGTGGCTCGCAGTCTCTCACTGTCTAAGTCACGTTAATTACCTGTGTGTCTGTGACGGTGGAACCTTGTAGCCCTAACCCCTTGTAGCACTCAGGGAGATGGGGATTGATGCAGACTCAGCGACCCCTCTGATTGGGGTTAACAGTATGATCATTTGCATGAAAGGTGGGGCTTCATTAGCAGGGAACTCTGGGAGAGAAAGTGACCTCCGGTTCAAATATACAGAGCAAGAGGGACCGCTAAGCCTGTCGCATGCTTCCCAGTCGAAACAGTTTGCGTATATATTATGACGAAGTGTTGTGATGTTTTTGTTAATTTAGCTGTTCAGCAGGAATTTCTTTCCGGCTGTTCTGGACAACATTTCTTGAGGCAATTCAAAGTTCGGTAGCTGAAGTGTAGGCCCCTTCGTCGGTGATTGGTCAACAGTACTCCTCTGTATTAGGAGTGGGAACTATGGACGGGGTTCTTCAATGAAGTGTTCGTTGTCATTCAACAAGAGACGACTAGTTTTCTCTTGAGAAATACTGCACAGAACATCTTACTTAGATGTAAAATTGCGCAACTAAGAACTCGGGAAAAACTTCCAAATTAATAATAGATTTCTTGATTTATCTTGGATTGATTTTAATATTTTGAGTAAGTGTTTCTGGCTATGTTGTTGCTATGTTGGCTCAAGAGTGACAAACAGCAATAATATTGCCACTTTTTTCTCGTTTTCCAAGCGAACACACAGACATACACACACACACACAAAGACACACACAGCATGGAAGATTAGCTATTGTTAGGCAGACAGAGCGGGCTCTTCTCTTGGCGACACCTGTGGTCCGTCCCTGTCCAGTCATGTGTAATGCAGAGGGAGGGTGGGGCCTGCTGTTGTCTGTCCCCGGGGGGGAGGGGGTTCCCATCAGGGGGGACAGTGGATTAATCATTTAACAGCACATGACAAAATGGAACAGGATAAATAAATAACATGTAATGGCTTCTGTGAACAGACACACACACATGCACACACTGTGCACACATACATTTATACACACACACATTCACACACGAAAACACACACACACACACACACACACACACACACAGATGGCCCTCTTCTAACCTGGTGACACATTCGGAGGACACTAATGCCCACTTTCAGTTGGCCGCACAAACACACACAGCTCGTCCACCCCTACACTCACAGAGACTGTCCAGTCAAGTGTATTTAGTGTGCCACAGAATGGCCCTGACAATATGGAGACTGATATTGTTCTGAAACACAACTATAGTATCAACCTCTACTGGATATATGAACTGCATAATATCAAACATTTCCCTCAAACTGGTTTAAATAGATGGATCTCAAACAGGGGTGTGTGTGTGTGAGAGAGAGAGAGAGAGAGAGAGAGAGAGAGAGAGAGAGAGAGAGAGAGAGAGAGGGGTGGGAGCGAGGGGGGTTGTGTGATCATTATTAAAGTGATGGGCCCTGTTCGGGAAGGCTGTAGCCTGTGAATAATAATGTGTGGTGACCTTGACGTGGAGGACCTGCTGTTCCTTTACGGTACACTCTAGCACACGCACTCTAATGACATCAAACACGGTGATGACATCAGACAGGGGAACAGGATCCCCTGCCTGCATGACTCATTTACAAGACAAGACTCCCGACTTTCCCTACAGGAGACCCCCCCTCCCCTCCCCACTCTCCTCTCCCACTGTCTCCTCTGCTCTGCCTCCCCCTACTGTTATCCCTTTCTAAATCTTCACTATCTGACCATTCTGGAAAAGACGTAGGAACAGTGCTTTGAAAGCACAAAAGTAACCGCCTAACTCTACAGAACATGAATGAAAACATCCCAGAATTGTTTCAGTGTGAGCGTGCACGCCTTTATTTGTGTGTGTGTGTGTCTGTGCGTGTGTGTTGGTGTGTGTGTGTGTGTGTGTGTTGGTGTGTGTGTGTGTGTGTGTCTGTGCGTGTGTGTGTGTGTGTTGGTGTGTGTGTGTCTGTGCGTGTGTGCTCCTGTGCAAGCTTCACCTCTTTCTCTTTCAGCTCAGTGCCAGAAAAAACGAGCCTCAAACTGTTCAACTACAACTGTTCCAAGTCCCAATCATTACAGCTTGTCACAAATAATTAATTTTCTCATTCCTCATAAAGATGTATAAAAAATTACCATGTTATTATACTCTGCCACTCTCCGGAGGCAGCAGAAGACCAAATTTAATTGAAATTTCTTCCTGCACATTAAATTAAATCCATAAATAAGAGTTTAGGCGTTGGTAGAGGAAGCATATGTTCGTTAGTCCAGACAGGCGGCAGTAATGGCTGTTGTAATGTTTTAATAGCTGCTCTCTCCAAGCACCGATACGTTCCCATCATTCCACTGATCACAGCCAGTCACAGGCAAGCTACTGGCCAATTACAGAGCTCTATACCATGGTCACTATAGAAGGACGAGGACAGGGACAGGGACAGGGACGAAACAGGCAGGCACAAGGGACAGACTGATATGCTGTCTGGATCAGAGACACAGCATATGAAATACTGATGTTTGGAGGACATTACAATGAGAATGCCTAGAGGTTGGACTTCGATGTTTTACATGGTGAAAATGTCCTCAAAAGGGGTTGCTTTTCCATGATCGTTAGACAATAGATTCAATACATGTGCAGTATCTTTAGGAGAATAAAAGGTGTTTATAGTTCATGTTTGATGATGATTCATTTAACCCGTTCTTTGTTTAAACAGCAGGTTGTCTCTCATCAGATCTATACAGGCTCTGTGGCAAAGTGGGGATGGATGGGGACTGATGTAAAAGAGCAGCTAACCATGCTGAGAGGGGGTTCAGACACACACACACAGCGTGTAGAGGCCCCCTCCTCTTCACACACACACGCACAGTGGGCAGTGTCCGGGTCAGTGTAACAGAATGGTGACCGCTGCCAAACCAATCTCATAATCAGGCCTGGGACATGACCACAAGCTGTGAACATAACACTGCAGTGACACGATGGAGTCACACACACACACACACACACACACACACACACACACACACACACACACACACACACACACACACACACACACACACACACACACACACACACACACGTGTGCATCTAACAATATTCCAGATATGAACTGAGTGACAGTTACACACACACACAGGTGTGCATCTAACAATATTCCAGATATTAACTGAGTGACAGTTACACACACACACACACACACACACACACACACACACACACACACACACACACACACACACAGGTGTGCATCTAACAATATTCCAGATATGAACTGAGTGACAGTTATTAGCTTAAACATCATTAACATTAGTTATAATATACTGTTAGTGTAAGGTGGGTCACATCATTAGTTATAATATACTGTTAGTGTAAGGTGGGTCACATCATTAGTTATAATGTACTGTTAGTGTAAAGTGGGTCACATCATTAGTTATAATATACTGTTAGTGTAAGGTGGGTCACATCATTAGTTATAATGTACTGTTAGTGTAAGGTGGGTCACATCATTAGTTATAATGTACTGTTAGTGTAAGGTGGGTCACATCATTAGTTATAATGTACTGTTAGTGTAAGGTGGGTCACATCATTAGTTATATGATACTGTTAGTGTAAGATGGGTATCATCATTAGTTATAATGTACTGTTAGTGTAAGGTGGGTCACATCATTAGTTATAATATACTGTTAGTGTAAGGTGGGTCACATCATTAGTTATAATGTACTGTTAGTGTAAGGTGGGTCACATCATTAGTTATAATGTACTGTTAGTGTAAGGTGGGTCACATCATTAGTTATATGATACTGTTAGTGTAAGGTGGGTATCATCATTAGTTATAATGTACTGTTAGTGTAAGGTGGGTCACATCATTAGTTATAATGTACTGTTAGTGTAAGGTGGGTCACATCATTAGTTATAATATACTGTTAGTGTAAGGTGGGTCACATCATTAATATCATTAGTTATAATGTACTGTTAGTGTAAGGTGGGTCACATCATTAGTTATAATGTACCCACCTTACACTAACAGTATCATATAACTAATGATGTGACCCACCTTACACTAACAGTACATTATAACTAATGATGTGACCCACCTTACACTAACAGTTAGAAGTGTACCTATGATGAAAATTACAGGCCTCTCTCATCTTTTTAAGTGGGAGAACTTGCACAATTGGTGGCTGACTAAATACTTTTTTGCCCCACTGTAACTGAGACCTTTTGGAGTGCCAACAGAAGAAGATCTTCAAAGTTAAGGCATATATTATATCGCTATTTCTGAATTTCGTGTCGCAACTGCCTGGTTGAAAATGATTTGACATGCATTTGTATGCGGGGCGCTGTCCTCAGATAATCGCGTGGTTTGCTTTTGCCGTAAAGCCTTTTTGAAATCTGACACCTTGGCTGGATTAACAGGAAGTTAAGCTTTATTTTGATGTAATGCACTTGTGATTTTATGAAAGTTAAATATTTATAATACTGTATTCTGAATTTGGCGCTCTGCAATTTCACCGGATGTTGGCCAGGCGGGACGCTACCGTCCCACGTAACCTAGAGAGGTTAAACCCCTTTGGAGATATGTTAACTTTAGTATAAAGGTATACCATCCCTTAAAGTGGACAATCACAATGACACTAACAGCTGTAGAGACAACGGACTCACGACTGACATCAGGAAGCATGTCAACGTAACAGCTTAGACAGTGTTTACAGGTTACACTAGAAGCAGAGGAACAGTTCACACCATGAAGATGTGACAACTAGCCACACATACTGTACAAGATACCAGTTAATAACAAGGAAACAGGAACTGTAGTTGTACATGTTAAATATGTCACATTTAAGTTTATGAATAGATGACAATTACTGTATGCCGGGACTGTGATCTCACTATTCTGTTAGTCCCCATGAAGAACAGGATTGTGTTGAACGCACACACACTTACACACACGCAATCACCCCCCCCCACACACACACACACACATACATACACACACACACCTCCTCATCCTCATCATCTCATGTCAATGAAATCCTCAGAGACAATAAGCTATTTTGAGGCCAAATCACTGCCAGAAATCCATTTTTTCCAGTGAAAAGATCCGGAAAAACATCAGATTTTCACAAGATTGGATTTACCTCTTTAATTTATTCCCAACGTTCCTAACAATTACTGTTCCTCTATCTCATCAGCAAATGCTCCGTCTATTGCATGTTATTGGAAAATGAACACAGTGAGTTATATAAATCATTAAACCTCTTAACAAACACACTCATAGAAACCTTGTTAAAACACACACACACAACACACACAGAAAAACCCTCTTAATGTACTTTAGATGATCAAACTTGATATTAATTCCCTCTCTCCACCGCTCTTGTCTCAATGTTCTGAAGGGAACGTGTACAGTAGTGGGATAAACGCTGATACAGAGTAGAGTGGATCATCTTTAGTTTTATTACAACACTTGGCAGAGGTTTCTCCAAGCAGCTAAACACCAAAACACTGCCTGTTCTCTCCTTCTCTCCTCCCTTCTCCTTCTCTTCCTTCTACACCAAAACACTGCCTGTTCTCTCCTTCTCTCCTCCCTCCTCCCTTCTCCTTCTCTTCCTTCTACACCAAAACACTGCCTGTTCTCTCCTCCCTCCATCCCTTCCTCCCTCCTCCCTTCTCCTTCTCTTCCTTCTACACCAAAACACTGCCTGTTCTCTCCTTCTCTCCTCCCTCCTCCCTTCTCCTTCTCTTCCTTCTACACCAAAACACTGCCTGTTCTCTCCTTCTCTCCTCCCTCTATCCCTTCCTCCCTCCTCCCTTCTCCTCCTTCTATACCAAAACACTGCCTGTTCTCTCCTTCTCTCCTCCCTCCATCCCTTCCTCCCTCCTCCCTTCTCCTTCTCTTCCTTCTACACCAAAACACTGCCTGTTCTCTCCTTCTCTCCTCCCTCCATCCCTCCATCCCTTCCTCCCTTCTCCTTCTCTTCCTTCTACACCAAAACACTGCCGGTTCTCTCCTTCTCTCCTCCCTCCATCCCTTCCTCCCTCTTCCCTTCTCCTTCTCTTCCTTCTACACCAAAACACTGCCTGTTCTCTCCTTCTCTCCTCCCTCCATCCCTTCCTCCCTCCTCCTTTCTCCTTCTCTTCCTTCTACATCAAAATACTGCCTGTTCTCTCCTTCTCTCCTCCCTCCATCCCTTCCTCCCTCCTCCCTTCTCCTTCTCTTCCTTCTACACCAAAACACTGCCTGTTCTCTCCTTCTCTCCTCCCTCCATCCCTTCCTCCCTTCTCCTTCAACATCAAAACGCTGCCTGTTCTCTCCTTCTCTCCTCCCTCCATCCCTTCCTCCCTCCTCCTCTTCCTTCAACATCAAAACGCTGCCTGTTCTCTCCTTCTCTCCTCCCTTCTCCTTCTCTTCCTTCTACACCAAAACACTGCCTGTTCTCTCCTTCTCTCCTCCCTCCATCCCTTCCTCCCTCCTCCCTTCTCCTTCTCTTCCTTCTACACCAAAACACTGCCTGTTCTCTCCTTCTCTCCTCCCTTCTCCTTCTCTTCCTTCTACACCAAAACACTGCCTGTTCTCTCCTTCTCTCCTCCCTCCATCCCTTCCTCCCTCCTCCCTTCTCCTTCTCTTCCTTCTACACCAAAACACTGCCTGTTCTCTCCTTCTCTCCTCCCTCCATCCCTTCCTCCCTCCTCCTTCTCTTCCTTCTACACCAAAACACTGCCTGTTCTCTCCTTCTCTCCTCCCTCCATCCCTTCCTCCCTTCTCCTTCTCTTCCTTCAACATCAAAACGCTGCCTGTTCTCTCCTTCTCTCCTCCCTCCATCCCTTCCTCCCTCCTCTTCCTTCAACATCAAAACGCTGCCTGTTCTCTCCTTCTCTCCTCCCTCCATCCCTTCCTCCCTCCTCCTCTTCCTTCTACACCAAAACACTGCCTGTTCTCTCCTTATCTCCTCCCTCCATCCCTCTGTCCTTTCTTCCCTTCTCCCCCTTCTACAGATGCATTAGTAACCCCAGTTCATTTGTGTTGCAGCTCCCAGAGATTTATGATTTTATACACATAATGACCTTATCACTGATTCATGTGTTTGTTTTTTATGACTGTGTTTTTCTTTCTGTTTGTATTTATATTTTTATACATTTTCTGTAATTTATGTAATTCAGGGCTCATCTGTAAAAGAGACATTGGACTCAGTGATGAAGGTTAAATAAAATCCCCTTACAGTACACACACCACCAAGTCATCAGATTGGGGAGTGTACAGTTTGTATCTTGTCGGAACATTGGAGATGTGATTTGGGGACTGGTGTTTCTTCTGAACATTGGAGATAGGATTTGGGGACTGGTGGTTCTTCTGGACATTGGAGATGTGATTTGGGGACTGGTGTTTGTTCTGAACATTGGAGATGTGATTTGGGGACTGGTGTTTGTTCTGGATATTGAGATGTGATTTGGGGACTGGTGGTTGTTCTGAACATTGGATATGTGATTTGGGGACTGGTGGTTGTTCTGAACATTGGAGATGTGATTTGGGGACAGGTGTTTGTTCTGGATATTGGAGATGTGATTTGGGGACTGGTGGTTGTTCTGAACATTGGCATCGGTCATTAAAAGAAGAAGGGAAAGTGTTATTGTAAGTCTCATCTTTAGTTGGTAATCTTGTAAACGTTTGATGTAGTGTATCTGATGCATGGGACATGTGTCTAGGTAGGACACAACATATGCACAGCATGTGTCTGCCCAATGCACTGCATGAAGTACAGAGTTAGAATAGCACAACCCTTGCTAACAAGCCACACATTGTCTTTCCTTATGGTGCTGAGAGAAGAAAATCCTATCATCAATGATATATTTTTGACATTAACTTCCACTAAAATGACAAAAAAAACACCAACCGAAAAAAGAAAGGTTGACAAAATGACAAAGGAACAAATGTATGCATGATGGAGTAATGTCAATCATTGTGAACCGTCCTCTGTCCATGTCGTTGGTCACATAACAAGAACCTAGTGGTCTAGTCGTTCTCTCTCTCTCTCTCTCTCTCTCTAACAGACTGGACCACCCTCGGACTGGGCTCGCTGAGAGAAGGACAAGTATTTACATGTATTTACACACACAAAGACGCTAACACTAACCCTATGCACTTAGGAGATGTCTCCACAACAGCCTTCACATGAGCTATGGATGGAAGAACAAACAATGGAGCTTCCTACAGCATGCTTAAGAGAGAGTGTGTGTGTGTGTGTGTGTGTGTGTGTGTGTGTGTGTGTGTGTGTGTGTGTGTGTGTGTGTGTGTGTGTGTGTGTGCGTGCGTGCGTGCGTGCGTGCGTGCGTGCGTGCGTGCGTGCGTGCGTGCGTGCGTGTGCTTTTACTGCATGCCTTTACTCCAGCGTCCCTGTTTTTCCTATAGCGGCCAGAGTGAAACTGTGAACACAATCCCTTGGCCTGACCACACTCGTATTTACCCTAACATATAAACACATTCTCCCAGAAACCATGATTAAAATCTGCCTTTGTTGCTGTGGTTCCATGTCCCTGCTATCTCCCGATGGAGGCCTGTGAGACTGCTATTCTACTATTCTGCAGTGTTAATCCACTGTGGTGGTTGAAAGGGCTGTAATGAGTTCCCGGTTGTGAATGGAATCTATAGTTTTGTAATGTCCAGACTCCAAGCCTATTCTTTACAGCAGAGAGGGACCGTGAGACCCACTGCTTAAATTATGAAGTTCCCACAACGTTCCCACACCGTTCCCACAACGTTCACATAAGGGTGTGAGAACGAGAGGGATACAGTAGAAAGAGGGAGAGCCGGGCAGCCAGATAGAGTAGGTAACTGAAAACACAGTGATAGAAGCTCTTGTGTCTTTTGCCTATCTGAACAACCAGACACAAAGACACAAGCATCATCAGTTCACGCCACTCATTATTCTGCACACAATCTGGAGACTCACTCTGTCATACACAACTAATACGCACACTCCATAATTAAAAGAGCAACACACTCCATAATTAAAAGGGCAACACACTCCATAATTAAAAGGGCAACACACTCCATAATTAAAAGGGCAACACACTCCATAATTAAAAGAGCAACACACACCATAATTACAAGGGCAACACACGCCATAAAAGGGCAACACACTCCATAATTACAAGGGCAACACACGCCATAAAAGGGCAACACACTCCATAATTAAAAGAGCAACACACTCCATAATTAAAAGAGCAACACACTCCATAATTAAAAGGGCAACACACTCCATAATTAAAATGGCAACACACTCCATAATTAAAAGGGCAACACACTCCATAATTAAAAGAGCAACACACACCATAATTACAAGGGCAACACACGCCATAAAAGGGCAACACACTCCATAATTACAAGGGCAACACACGCCATAAAAGGGCAACACACTCCATAATTAAAAGGGCAACACACTCCATAATTAAAAGAGCAACACACACCATAATTACAAGGGCAACACAGGCCATAATTAAAAGAGCAACACACTCCATAATTAAAAGAGCAACACACACCATAATTACAAGGGCAACACACGCCATAAAAGGGCAACACACTCCATAATTAAAAGGGCAACACACTCCATAATTAAAAGAGCAACACACACCATAATTACAAGGGCAACACACTCCATAATTAAAAGAGCAACACACACCATAATTACAAGGGCAACACACTCCATAATTAAAAGAGCAACACACACCATAATTACAAGGGCAACACAGGCCATAAAAGAGCAACACACACCATAATTACAAGGGCAACACAGGCCATAAAAGAGCAACACACACCATAATTACAAGGGCAACACACGCTGTCACGACTTCTGCCGAAGTCGTTGCCTCTCCTTGTTCGGGTGGTGCTCAGCGGTCGACGTCACCGGTCTTCTAGCCATCATTGATCCATTTTTCATTTTCCATTGGTTTTGTCACACACCTGGTTTCAATCCCATTCATTACCTGTTGTGTATTTAACCCTCTGTTTCCCCTCATGTCTTTGTCAGAGATTGTTTTATGTCAGTGTTGTTTATGGTTGTATAGGTACGAGACGGGTCCTCATACCCATGTTTATTTATTTATGTATGTACATGTTAGTGTTTGGAGCATGTTAAGTGGACTTATATTAAAAGACTCCATTTCCACTCCGTTTGACTCTCCTGCGCCTGACTTACCTGCCACCTATACAAACGACTCTGACACACGTCATAAAAGCGCAACACATTCTATAACAGGGCAACGCACTCCTTAATTAAAAGCGCAACACATTCTATAACAGGGCAACACACTCCATAATTAAAAGCGCAACACATTCTATAACAGGGCAACAAACTCCATAATTAAAAGCGCAACACATTCTATAACAGGGCAACGCACTCCATAATTAAAAGCGCAACACATTCTATAACAGGGCAACACACTCCTTAATTAAAAGCGCAACACATTCTATAACAGGGCAACACACTCCATAATTAAAAGTGCAACACATTCTATAACAGAGCAAGACACTCCATAATTAAAAGCGCAACACATTCTATAACAGGGCAACACACTCCATAATTAAAAGTGCAACACATTCTATAACAAAGCAACACACTCCATAATTAAAAGCGCAACACATTCTATAACAGGGCAACACACTCCATAATTAAAAGCGCAACACATTCTATAACAGGGCAACGCACTCCTTAATTAAAAGTGCAACACATTCTATAACAGGGCAACAAACTCCATAATTAAAAGCGCAACACATTCTATAACAGAGCAAGACACTCCATAATTAAAAGCGCAACACATTCTATAACAGGGCAACACACTCCATAATTAAAAGCGCAACACATTCTATAACAGGGCAACACACTCCATAATTAAAAGCGCAACACATTCTATAACAGGGCAACACACCCCATAAACTCTGTTTACCTGTATTTATGACAAATGTATTATTTTGCGTTGGAGGTTGTGTTGCAATACAACTCGTCTGGAGGACAGTGAGGACAGAGGGACTTACTCGGACAGACATACAGGATGTTTGAACATCTGACCGGGCATGCTTTGTTAAGATTTGATTAAATTAGGGAAAGGATACAATGGAGACTGGCACAGAGAAGCTGGGAGGTCCTGGAGAACTAC
>NC_088418.1:49311404-49346404 GCF_034236695.1 Oncorhynchus nerka | reverse complement strand
TCACAGGAGAGCCATTTAAAATGTTACTTTAAAAAAAAATCTAAATGCTTTTTTTTGGCAGAAATGCCTTGTCAAGCATGTTACCTTTCATGTGACTTAATAACAAACTTGTATGCCATCTGTAAATGCGAATAAATAATACAATTACGAGCCTAGTTGGTTTAGCCACAGAAAAAGGCAGCAACCTAGCCATGATTGGCTGAGATAATGAGTGGGCTGGACATGTCGAGAGATGAGTTCTGATTGGTTTGCCATATAACACGTTTCTCTCTATTTCAGCTTCTCAGTATCTGTAAGTAATCCTGTTTTAACGCGGCTTTAAAAATATATATATTGCGTAGTAGAAAGTGTTGCTTTCCACTTTCTGGAGGACCGAGTTTTGAAATCAGTGGAATTTGAGTATGATAGCTAAGGAGATGGAGAAAACACCTGTCTCCAGATTACATCTTCAAACTAAGGGCAACCAAGGCATCTGTGACAGGGAGAAGTGTCCATCCACAGTGTATATGGGTAGTCTAGCTAGCTACAATTTCAGATATGTTTCTAATTCTGTCAGAAAGTCGTTTTCATTTCAAGTTAAAGTGTACTGTTAGCTAGCTAGCTAACGTTAGCTGGCTGTCTCGCTAGCTAAAGTTAGGTGTATGATCTTATTATTCGTATCTAAGAGCCATTTGCTTTGCTAGTTATAGCCTACTGTTAACTAGCTAACATTGAACCTGGTTAGCTACCTGCAGATTCATGCAGGGTAGTAATGTCATGAGTTTTGATTATGATTCATTGTTTAGCTAACTAGCTAGCTACATGTCTTAACAAAAGACTCCACTATGCAAGTAACCATTTCAATAGAATGTCACTGCGACAACTGTTGACAGACGTATCTGGTAAATTCAGAAAAAAAGTGTAAAAAGTGTAAATTGTTGCCAACAGCACAGTTGCAGTCACCAACGCTCTGGATAGCATAAAAACAGCCTAACCAGCTCTGCAGAATTACTTTCCCACTGTTCCTCAAATGCAGTGTATGTTATACAATTTTGTAGCTCTGTGTTACTGCTTTTATCCAATGTACAAAACACAATTTCAAATGTTGCTACATAAGACCGAATCAAGGCGTATGGACTTTCTTCACTCTACCTGGTCTCATTACACACACCCACACATGGCATACACGCAGGCATGCTCACACACACACACACACACACACACACACACACACACACACACACACACACACACAGACACAAACTTGCTCAAACACACACAGGATGAGAAGTTGACTAATTCCTGTTGACAGAGCGACAGAATAAACAGTGACAAACACTTGTAGTGATACGAGTTGTGACACGACATCCCCATTTTCCTCCCCTGTCCCCCTTCCCCCCTCTCTCCCCTCTCTACCCTGTCTCCCTCTCTCCTCTCTCTCCTCACACGTCAGTTCGTATATCCCTCCAGTCCAGAGCCAGCAGTAGATTAAATCAGAGAAGCTAGCCAAGTGGTGTTAAATAACATTAGATCTTAATCACAACTAGGACTGTTGCGATGACCGTATAACCACCACACCGGCGGTCAGGAGTCACTCAGGCATCAATACAAGTGTATTTTGAAATCAAACACTCCATGAGAACTCCATGAGTTCATGTTGCACAACATTTCTATAGGCTTTGCAATTGTGGGAGAAAACAGAGTGATGGCCTCTACTAAAAAAAGGAGGATCCCATCAGCTCTCTATAGGCTCGGCCTAATATATTTATTTCTCAACTTTCCTAATATTAAGCACATTGCTTATATTTACAATTGGAGTATAGCCTACCTGGCTGGCATGAAAATAAACCATGTGGAAAAGTGTCCTCAATTCGCTATTTAAGTGCATAGAAGACATGTATATTTTCCCGCCGCCCCTGTTTCGATACAGGTGCATCATAATGGTCCATTCTAAATCAATACAAATGTCACATATATTATTTAGTACACGTAAAGATGATATTAAATCAAGAATAGTCTGATGGGTGACAATGTTATTATCACGTGTGAATGATGCCCAGCATAAGAAACAAAGGTTTTTTAAAAATTTTATTTAGAATCGTAGTCGCACACCTCATGTAGCCTAGCCCATAGGCATACTTGTGTAGGTTTTAATAAGGTTTGTAATCACAAGTAAAGTGGCCCAAAAAAATCTTTAAATTAAGCACATTAATCCGATTTACAAGGGGTGTAGAGCACCTCTTCCCTCTACTCGGGACGCTTGCGTCCCAACTAGAGCTCTGGAAATGCAAATGTGCTACGCTAAATGCTAATAGTATTAGTTAAAACTCAAAAGTTCATTAAAATACACATGCAGGGTATCGAATTAAAGCTACACTCGTTGTGAATCCAGGCAACAAGTCAGATTTTTAAAATGCTTTTCGGCGACAGCATGAGAAGCTATTATCTGATAGCATGCACCAATACACTACAAGACAAAAGCACAGCAGGGGACGTAAACAAAATAACTAGCATTTCGGCGTTACACAAACCGCACAATAAAATAGAAAACAGTCATTACCTTTCACCATCTTCTTTGTTGGCACTCCTAGATGTCCCATAAACACTATTGGGTCTTTATTTCGATTAAATCGGGCCATATAAAGCCAAGATATCGTTATATGTAGACTGTGTGATAAACGAAAAAAACAGCGATTTCACAACGTAACGTCATTTTTTAAAATTCAAAAAGTAGACGATAAACTTTCACAAAACACTTCGAAATACGTTTGTAATGCTACTTTAGGTATTAGTAAACGTTAATAAGCGATAAAAATCATCATGAGGCGATGTAAAAATCATTAGCTGTCGTCTTGGAAAAAATTTCACGAGAGAGCTCTTCTAAATGATCTGGGCGGAGACTGGAGGTAAGTGGTTCCCCTGTTTCGGTTCAACCAAGAATCAAAGATGATTCAATTCACAAGACTCTAGACAACATGGGGATGCTGTGGGAGTTGAATGCTCGGTCTTATCTAATTCGGCTCACTGTGAACAATTGTTGGAAGTGGCGCAAGGATATTTATTTCCATTTTCTGTGATCAGGTTTTCCTGCGCTTGCCGATGTAACGCACGTTATGTTATAGCCACAGTCGTGATTTAACCAGTTTTAAAAACGTCCGAGTGTTTCCTATCCACACATTCTAACCATATGAACGTACTATATTCCTGGCATGAGTAGCAGGGCGCTGAAATGTTGCGCGATTTTTAACAAAATGTTCAAAAAAGTAGAAGGTAGGAGCAACAAGTTAACTGGCAAACATAAGCAGCGCGTGAGTTTCAAGTTTGGGGAAGATCATTTCCACCATAGAGATGCACCTTTATAATAAAAGCATTACCTGCATAATTGCATTTGCGGTCACTTTTGATTATGGTGTTTTCCGCTAATGGAACATTCGCTCTTATAGCCTACTACCGTGTACACATTGCTGCACTTATAATGTGAAGAAATAACCTAATAGTTTAGCAACATTCTGATCTGTTGCATCAGCCACATGGCATAAAAAAAGTTTTTTTGGTGTTAGTGGTTGTTTTAATTTTGGATCTATAGCATCCCACAACTGTCCCAGACTATGTTTGGAATATTTATTTATCTCACAGAACAGAATAGGTCTGCCTTTGTACTATGGGGATAGTAGATTGACATAGGCTAGTGCTTTTACTGTTCGTTAGGCCTACTCATCTTGCTGGCTGACGAAAAGCAAATGTGGACAGTTCTTCCAATATCTTCAATATGCACCTCGGAATCGGATAAGGATGAGGGCAGTTGCGTCCCCAATGTGTCTGTCTTCACTTGTAGCCTATGAGAAAGACCTGTGATGGATCACGTGATCACGTGATGGAAAACCATGTGAGTGAGAGGCTCTTCGGATTGCGCAGCACACTCAGGGGAAGGGCATAATGCAGCACTCCGGGCTGAAAAAGGCATGGTTGTTTTTAGGGTGCATTACAGCCACAAAGGGGATGCCGCTGTGAAATTTGAGATGCTTGTCAAGTGCTTGTCAAATTGTGAATGGCAGACTATTAAACCATGTGCAGCCTGCACAAAAAAAAACAAAGCAGAGCTCATGCCACAACTTTTTTTTACAATATATTAAAAATCAAAACATATTGTTCAACGTTTGTAGCACAACTGAAGTTACATTAACAACTCTAAATTAAGCATATACGAATACCTATTTCTTTGTCAACCGTTCAACACAGAATAGCAGCATGTGCGCACTCCCTCAGATCTTTAAGAGGAAATATTTATATTTTATTATACTTTGTTCAATTGTATTGTTCATACTATAAAATAATATAAAATAATGCCACAGAATGATAAGCAAATCTGCTGAATGAACTAGTGTATCCCACAGCCATTCAGCATAACCACTGCAGGACCAAACATACGGACAACTCAGAATATGCCATTCTGTTCTTCAGAAATGTTCTTTCTTAATACCATGCTTCTTTAGACCGGTCTAAAATAAATAATGGATTTATTGTGAAGGTGTAGGCTTTATTACATGGATTTAGTAGACTTTTTAAAATGGCTTGTGGAAGCCAGGAGATGCTAAATATGTTGATGTGAATTAACGGTAAATTCCCATGAGACTGACAGTTATTTGCTTGAAAATCACCAGCTGGCGAAATTCCGTGACCGCCACAGCCCTAATCACAACCCATTGTGTTTGCCTTAATGAGTTTTACGCTACCTCCCTTTGTAACGTGGAGACTCTGTGGTGTAAACTACATGATCATTTGATTTGACTCCTATCTAAATGTTAGGCAGATGGGGTAACCATCTCTGTAGACTTTTTATACAGTTGAAGTCTGAAGTTTACATACACCCTAGCCAAATACATTTAAACTCAGTTTTTCACCATTCCTGACATTTAATCCTAGTAAAAATTCCCTGTCTTAGGTCAGTTAGGATCACCACTTTATTTTAAGAATGAGAAATTTCAGAATAATAGTAGAGAGAATGATTTATTTCAGCTTTAATATCTTTCATCACATTCCCAGTGGGTCAGAAGTTTACATACACTCAATTAGTATTTGGTGGCATTGCATTTAAATTGTTTAACTTG
This sequence comes from Oncorhynchus nerka, assembly GCF_034236695.1. Classification (NCBI taxonomy): domain Eukaryota; kingdom Metazoa; phylum Chordata; class Actinopteri; order Salmoniformes; family Salmonidae; genus Oncorhynchus; species Oncorhynchus nerka. Next base: position 49,341,317 of record NC_088418.1, on the reverse strand, counting down.
GGTCAAACGTTTCAGGTAGCCTTCCACAAGCTTCCCACAATAAGTTGGGTGAATTTTGGTCCATTCCTCCTGATAGAGCTGGTGTTACTGAGTCAGGTTTGTAGGCCTCCTTGCTTGCACACACTTTTTCAGTTATGCCCACAAATGTTCTATAGGATTGAGGTCAGGGCTTTGTGATGGCCACTCCAATACCTTGACTTTGTTGTCCTTAAACCATTTTGACACAACTTTGGAAGTATTCTTTGGGTCATTGTCCATTTGGAAGACCCATTTGCGACCAAGATTTAACTTCCTGACTGATGTCTTGAGATGTTTCTTCAATATATCCACATAATTTTCCTCCCTGTTTCCTCCAGCATCTTCACAAGGTCCTTTGCTGTTGTTCTGGGATTGATTTGCACTTTTCGCACCAAAGTACGTTCATCTCTAGGAGACAGAACGCATCTCCTTCCTGAGCGGTATGACGGCTGCGTGGTCCCATGGTGTAAATACTTGCATACTATTGTTTGTACATATGAACGTGGTACCTTCAGGCATTTGGAAATTGCTCCCAATGATGAACCAGACTTGTGGAGGTCTACAATTGTTTTCTGAGGTCTTGGCTGATTTCTTTTGATTTTCCCGTGATTTCAAGCAAAGAGGCACTGAGTTTGAAGGTAGGCCTTGAAATACATCCACAGGTATACCTCCAAATGATTCAAATGATGTCAGAAGCTTCTAAAGCCATGACATAATTTTCTGGAATTTTCCAGGCTGTTTAAAGGCACAGTCAACTTAGTATATGTAAACTTCTGACCCACTGGAATTGTGATACAATGAATTATGTGAAATAATCTGTCTCTAAACAATTGTTGGAAAAATTACTTGTGTCATGTACAAAGTCGATGTCCTAACCGACTTGACAAAACTATAGTTTGTTAACAAGACATTTGTGGAGTGGTTGAAAAACGAGTTTTAATGACTCCAAACTAGGTGTATGTAAACTTCCGACTTCAACTGTAGATTTCACCTGAGAGATATAGTTGTCTATAACCCATTAATCCGAAGATCTGAAGCACAAGAACTGTTTAACATATTGCACAAATTGGATTCGTAACACATCACACAAGTTGCTACATTTGTAACATATAACACAAAATGGATAATGTAGTAGACAAAGAAACAGGGGCCAGTTTTGGCCCCACTGCCCAAACTGACTGGCTGGAATCATGCTAAAGTTTGATAGTGCATCTGTAACTTTAAACATTAAACATGAACCTTAATCGCGTTAATGAAGTGTATTCGTTCAAGAGCACTGTGACAAACACACAAGTCAAACCGGTTTTCCTCTATCTTTCTCTCTGTGGTGTCCCCTCTCTTTCATTTTATCTGGATCCCTGTTCTCTCTATCGCTCTCTCTCTCCCTTTCCCCCCCTTCTACAAGACCATAGTGACAGTCACTCAGTGATCAGTAGAGTTCTCTGCTGTCCATCACTCTTAATACTCTGCCAGCCTCCTTATCGTCATCACAACCAATTAGCACAACCGCTTCTTTCTCCTTAACGAGAATTAACGAGCCATCTCAATCACTCTGTTAATGACCATGAGAAGAGTCCCAATCACACTATCCCAACACGCATCACTGCAGTGCTCTTCACTCCCTGCCCCAGCCCACCAACATAATACCTGATTCAGCAGATTCAGTTAAGGTCAGATGGTTAGATGATGAGTTGAATTCGCTGAATCCTGGTCTGTTAGTGCTGGGATGGATCTAAAACCTGCACACAGTCTTAGCGAACTAAACTCACAGCACCCAACAAGTTACGACCTCTCAGGGTCTTCCTTGAAAATATCGCTCCATGCTGAGAAGACTAACCTTGAATAATGGCAGCTCTATTATAATCTAGGTCCGAATATGACCTTGACTAAACCTGTCTAATCTACACAGTTAAACGTTTAACCTTGATTTACTTCTTGCAACCACTCATTCATACACTATGATATTAATGCCTTAGTAATTCCTGAAGGGAGAGAATGGGTAGCTCCTACCAGTTCCTCTCAACACACACACACGCACGCACGCACGCACGCACGCACGCACGCACGCACGCACGCACGCACACACACACACACACACACACACACACACACACACACACACACACACACACACTTCCCACAATGCCCCTGCTCCTCCATGTTCCTAAAAACTCATTTGAGTACGGTCTATGAGAATAGCATAATGCCAGGGCTACCTGACAATGGACACTGAGAGAGGGAAGGAAAGGGGGTAGCATACCAAGCTACAGCAGTCTTGACTTGTATGTACAAATACACACAGAGAAACACACACAGGCACAAATACAAGGGGCAGGCTGCAGTCTGTACATAAAGAAATACAACCACAGATCAGAGTCAGGCCAAATTAAAATCCAGTATATTCTTTGGGTAGAAAGCAGTTACCATCGCTAATCATAAATACAATCCCAACAGACAAGTTGATGAATAGCTGTATCCATAGAATACAGTTACTATAGCTACTGTGGCATCAAGTGTCCTACAGTCTATACAGACATATTAAGAAACACTTTCAATTCACCTTCACCCCCTCATCGTTTCTCTCTGTTCTCTCTCTCTTGTAACTCCTCTCTCCTCTCTTTTCTCTCCTCTATCTCTCTCTTTTCTCTCACCAGTTTCCCTTCTCTCTCCCTTCTCTCTCTCTTTTCTCACTCTCAGTCCTCTCCTCTCTTTTCTCTCTCTTCTTCTCTCTCACGCTCTCACTCGGTTTTCTTCCCTTCTCTCTTTTCTCTCCCTTTCTCTCCCTCTTTTCCCTTCTCTATTAGTCAGTCACTTCCCCCTCACACCTCACTCTTTAACATGTCTATCCTCACAATGCTGTCATTATGTCCATCTCTATTTAGGTCATCTCCTGTTCCTCTACATCGGCTGATGTAAAAAGGGCTTTAGAAATACATTTGATTGAATATGATTGTATTAGCAGAGATTGTACAGGCCTTATAGACAGAGGGAATATCACTCAATAATAGGCCTTAGTCGTAGAACAAAGTCCCAATGGCTGATCATAACTACAGTCCTTGTATACAGTTTTATATACAGAGTTGAGGGACAGTTGTATGTGGTATGAGCCATAGAACACAGTCACAACAGGCAACCTACACTCTGTACAGTCATGTTACCGCAGGTCAGAGTAGGCCAATGTTAAATGTCTATATGTCTAAATCAAATTTTATTTGTCACATACACATGGTTAGCAGATGTTAATGCGGGTGTAGCGAAATGCTCACCTATGTGAGGTGTATAAGATTTCACTACAAGGCCAAAAGTAGGTGGACACCCCTTCAAATGAGTGGATTCGGCTATTTCAGCCACACCCGTTGCTGACAGGTGTATAAAATCAAGCACAAAGCCATGCAATCTCCATAGACGTAACATTGACAGTAGAATGGCCTTACTGAAGAGCTCAGTGACTTCCAACGTGGCAACGTCATTTATTATTATTTATTTGTTTTACCTTTATTTAACTAGGCAAGTCAGTTAAGAACAAATTCTTAATTTCAATGACAGCCTAGGAACAGTGGGTTAACTGCCTGTTCAGGGGCAGAATGACAGATTTGTACCTCGTCAACTCAGGAATTTGAACTTGCAACCTTCCGGTTACTAGTCCAACGCTCTAACCACTAAACTACCCTGCCGCCCCGTCATAGGATGCCCCCTTTCCAACAAGTCAGTTCGTCAAATGTCTGCCCCGCTAGAGCTGCCCCGGTCAACTGTAAGTGCTGTTATTGTGAAGTGGAAACGTCTAGGAGCAACAATGGCTCAGCCGCGAAGTGGTAGGACACAAAAGCTCACGGAACGGGAACGCTGAGTGCTGAAGTGCGTATCGCGCAAAAATCGTCGGTCCTTGGTTGCAACACTCACTACCGAGTTCCAAACTGCCTATGGAAGCAATGTCAGCACAATAACTGTTCGTCAGGAGCTTCATGAAATGGGTTTCCATGGCCCAGCAGCCGCACACAAGCTTAAGATCACCGTGGGCAATGCCAAGCGTCAGCTGGAGTGGTGTACCCTGGAACAGTGGAAACGTGTTCTCTGGAGTAATGAATCACACGTCACCATCTGGCAGTCCGACGGACAAATCTGGGTTTGGCGGATGCCAAGAAAACGCTACCTGCCCCAATGCATAGTGCCAACTGCAAAGTTTGGTGGAGGAGGAATAATTGTCTGAGGCTGTTTTTCATGGTTTGGGCAAGGCCCCTTAGTTCCAGCGAAGGAAAATCTTAACGCTACAGTGTACAATGACATTCTAGACGATTCTGTGCTTCCAACTTTGTGGCAACAGTTTGGGGAAGGCCCTTTCCTGTTTCAGCATGACAATGCCCCAGTGCACAAAGCAAGGTCCATACAGAAATCGTTTGTCGAGATTGGTGTGAAGAACTTGACTGGCCTGTACATAGCCCTGACCTCAACCCCATAGAACACCTTTGGGATGAATTGGAACGTCTACTGTGAGCCAGTCCGAATGCCCAACATCAGTGCCCAACCTCGCTAATACTCTTGTGGCTGAATGGAAGCAGGTCCCTACAGAAATGTTCCAACATCTAGTGGAAAGCCTTTCCAGAAGAGTGGAGGCTGTTATAGCTGCAAATGCGCATGATTTTGGAACGAGATGTTCGACGAGCAGCTGTCCACATACTTTTGGTCATGTAGTGTATCCATTCTTAGAGAGGCATTGTGTGTCCAAGACCCTTTCAGAGAAGCATTTGTGTACAACCTTTATTGTAAGATAATAATTTGTGTGTCCAGCTATATGCTCTGCCCATGCTTTACATTATCAACAATAATACATAGACACCACTTTCCATGCCCCTTTAATAAAGTGCTCAGTGCCACACACACACACACACACACACACACACACACACACACACACACACACTAATCCTTGCAATCCATCAGGTATGGTGTGGAATGGCCAGCATGGCGTGCCTAGGGGGTGGACCATGAAGAGAGGAGAAGCATGTTTGCCAAAAAAGGAGAAGAGGAAAACCCTCTTTTCCACTCCTCTCGTCTGACATCCCTCACATAACATGCTTTACTTGATCCCTTTGCAGCAGGACAGCAGCGGTAAAGGAGGCTAAGTGGTCGGGACATATAACAGCATTCTAAACACAGAACCACAACGCTCTGCCACTCGGTCCACAGGGACACAGCGGCATATCACAGACACACAGCCAGAGCCAGAGCACTCTGTCCACAGACAGGGGCCAACACAGCTGTATTGAGCCTCCTATACAGCACTGAGGACTAGCAGCCAACAAACAGTATAGATCTCTATACAAATATTTCCTTTCCTCTCACAGGCTCTCTCTTAATCCCTAGCTTTCGTTCTGTCGTTCTCTCTCTTCCTCTATTTCTCTCTTAAGTGAAGGAGGGGGGACCAGAATAAAAGGGACAGTCAGGTCACCGCAGCTCTACTCCATCAATTTTAATTATGTCTATGTGACCTTGTCAATACGGTCTGAGAAAGACCACAAATGGAAAAAGGATGAAGAAAAAGTATTGATTGTTGTGTCAGAGACGGTTAAAGGGGGGAGATCTGAGGAGTGAGAGGGGCTGTGTCAGTGGACAGTAGAGCCGGTTAAAGGGAGGAGATCTGAGGAGTGAGAGGGGCTGCGTCAGTGGACAGTAGAGCCGGTTAAAGGGAGATCTGAGGAGTGAGAGGGGCTGCGTCAGTGGACAGTAGAGCCGGTTAAAGGGAGATCTGAGGAGTGAGAGGGGCTGTGTCAGTGGACAGTAGAGCCGGTTAAAGGGAGGAGATCTGAGGAGTGAGAGGGGCTGTGTCAGTGGACAGTAGAGCCGGTTAAAGGGAGATCTGAGGAGTGAGAGGGGCTGTGTCAGTGGACAGTAGAGCCGGTTAAAGGGAGGAGATCTGAGGAGTGAGAGGGGCTGTGTCAGTGGACAGCAGAGCCGGTTAAAGGGAGATCTGAGGAGTGAGAGGGGCTGTGTCAGTGGACAGTAGAGCCGGTTAAAGGGAGATCTGAGGAGTGAGAGGGGCTGTGTCAGTGGACAGTAGAGCCGGTTAAAGGGAGGAGATCTGAGGAGTGAGAGGGGCTGTGTCAGTGGACAGTAGAGCCGGTTAAAGGGAGGAGATCTGAGGAGTGAGAGGGGCTGTGTCAGTGGACAGTAGAGCCGGTTAAAGGGAGGAGATCTGAGGAGTGAGAGGGGCTGTGTCAGTGGACAGTAGAGCCGGTTAAAGGGGGGAGATCTGAGGAGTGAGAGGGGCTGTGTCAGTGGACAGTAGAGCCGGTTAAAGGGAGGAGATCTGAGGAGTGAGAGGGGCTGTGTCAGTGGACAGTAGAGCCGGTTAAAGAGAGGAGATCTGAGGAGTGAGAGGGGCTGTGTCAGTGGACAGTAGAGCCGGTTAAAGGGAGATCTGAGGAGTGAGAGGGGCTGTGTCAGTGGACAGTAGAGCCGGTTAAAGGGAGATCTGAGGAGTGAGAGGGGCTGTGTCAGTGGACAGTAGAGCCGGTTAAAGGGAGATCTGAGGAGTGAGAAGGGCTGTGTCAGTGGACAGTAGAGCCGGTTAAAGGGAGATCTGAGGAGTGAGAGGGGCTGTGTCAGTGGACAGTAGAGCCGGTTAAAGGGAGATCTGAGGAGTGAGAGGGGCTGTGTCAGTGGACAGCAGAGCCGGTTAAAGGGAGATCTGAGGAGTGAGAGGGGCTGTGTCAGTGGACAGTAGAGCCGGTTAAAGGGAGATCTGAGGAGTGAGAGGGGCTGTGTCAGTGGACAGCAGAGCCGGTTAAAGGGAGATCTGAGGAGTGAGAGGGGCTGTGTCAGTGGACAGTAGAGTCGGTTAAAGGGAGGAGATCTGAGGAGTGAGAGGGGCTGTGTCAGTGGACAGCAGAGCCGGTTAAAGGGAGGAGATCTGAGGAGTGAGAGGGGCTGCGTCAGTGGACAGTAGAGTCGGTTAAAGGGAGGAGATCTGAGGAGTGAGAGGGGCTGTGTCAGTGGACAGCAGAGCCGGTTAAAGGGAGGAGATCTGAGGAGTGAGAGGGGCTGTGTCAGTGGACAGTAGAGCCGGTTAAAGGGAGATCTGAGGAGTGAGAGGGGCTGTGTCAGTGGACAGCAGAGCCGGTTAAAGGGAGATCTGAGGAGTGAGAGGGGCTGCGTCAGTGGACAGTAGAGCCGGTTAAAGGGAGATCTGAGGAGTGAGAGGGGCTGCGTCAGTGGACAGTAGAGCCGGTTAAAGGGAGATCTGAGGAGTGAGAGGGGCTGTGTCAGTGGACAGTAGAGCCGGTTAAAGGGAGATCTGAGGAGTGAGAGGGGCTGTGTCAGTGGACAGCAGAGCCGGTTAAAGGGAGGAGATCTGAGGAGTGAGAGGGGCTGCGTCAGTGGACAGCAGAGCCGGTTAAAGGGAGATCTGAGGAGTGAGAGGGGCTGTGTCAGTGGACAGTAGAGCCGGTTAAAGGGAGATCTGAGGAGTGAGAGGGGCTGTGTCAGTGGACAGTAGAGCCGGTTAAAGGGAGGAGATCTGAGGAGTGAGAGGGGCTGTGTCAGTGGACAGTAGAGACGGTTAAAGGGAGGAGATCTGAGGAGTGAGAGGGGCTGTGTCAGTGGACAGCAGAGCCGGTTAAAGGGAGGAGATCTGAGGAGTGAGAGGGGCTGTGTCAGTGGACAGTAGAGCCGGTTAAAGGGAGGAGATCTGAGGAGTGAGAGGGGCTGTGTCAGTGGACAGCAGAGCCGGTTAAAGGGAGGAGATCTGAGGAGTGAGAGGGGCTGTGTCAGTGGACAGCAGAGCCGGTTAAAGGGAGGAGATCTGAGGAGTGAGAGGGGCTGTGTCAGTGGACAGTAGAGTCGGTTAAAGGGAGGAGATCTGAGGAGTGAGAGGGGCTGCGTCAGTGGACAGCAGAGCCGGTTAAAGGGAGGAGATCTGAGGAGTGAGAGGGGCTGCGTCAGTGGACAGCAGAGCCGGTTAAAGGGAGGAGGTCTGAGGAGTGAGAGGGGCTGTGTCAGTGGACAGCAGAGCCGGTTAAAGGGAGGAGATCTGAGGAGTGAGAGGGGCTGCGTCAGTGGACAGCAGAGCCGGTTAAAGGGAGGAGATCTGAGGAGTGAGAGGGGCTGCGTCAGTGGACAGTAGAGCCGGTTAAAGGGAGATCTGAGGAGTGAGAGGGGCTGTGTCAGTGGACAGTAGAGCCGGTTAAAGGGAGATCTGAGGAGTGAGAGGGGATGTGTCAGTGGACAGTAGAGCCGGTTAAAGGGAGGAGATCTGAGGAGTGAAAGGGGCTGCGTCAGTGGACAGCAGAGCCGGTTAAAGGGAGATCTGAGGAGTGAGAGGGGCTGCGTCAGTGGACAGTAGAGCCGGTTAAAGGGAGGAGATCTGAGGAGTGAGAGGGGCTGTGTCAGTGGACAGTAGAGCCGGTTAAAGGGAGATCTGAGGAGTGAGAGGGGCTGCGTCAGTGGACAGCAGAGCCGGTTAAAGGGAGGAGATCTGAGGAGTGAGAGGGGCTGTGTCAGTGGACAGCAGAGCCGGTTAAAGGGAGATCTGAGGAGTGAGAGGGGCTGCGTCAGTGGACAGCAGAGCCGGTTAAAGGGAGGAGATCTGAGGAGTGAGAGGGGCTGTGTCAGTGGACAGTAGAGCCGGTTAAAGGGAGATCTGAGGAGTGAGAGGGGCTGTGTCAGTGGACAGTAGAGCCGGTTAAAGGGAGATCTGAGGAGTGAGAGGGGCTGCGTCAGTGGACAGCAGAGCCGGTTAAAGGGAGGAGATCTGAGGAGTGAGAGGGGCTGTGTCAGTGGACAGCAGAGCCGGTTAAAGGGAGGAGATCTGAGGAGTGAGAGGGGCTGTGTCAGTGGACAGCAGAGCCGGTTAAAGGGAGATCTGAGGAGTGAGAGGGGTTGCGTCAGTGGACAGTAGAGCCGGTTAAAGGGAGATCTGAGGAGTGAAAGGGGCTGCGTCAGTGGACAGTAGAGCCGGTTAAAGGGAGATCTGAGGAGGAAAGGGGCTGTGTCAGTGGACAGTAGAGCCGGTTAAAGGGAGTTCTGAGGAGTGAGAGGGGCTGCGTCAGTGGACAGTAGAGCCGGTTAAAGGGAGATCTGAGGAGTGAGAGGGGCTGCATCAGTGGACAGCAGAGCCAGTTAAAGGGAGGAGATCTGAGGAGTGAGAGGGGCTGTGTCAGTGGACAGTAGAGCCGGTTAAAGGGAGATCTGAGGAGTGAGAGGGGCTGCGTCAGTGGACAGCAGAGCCGGTTAAAGGGAGATCTGAGGAGTGAGAGGGGCTGTGTCAGTGGACAGCAGAGCCGGTTAAAGGGAGGAGATCTGAGGAGTGAGAGGGGCTGCGTCAGTGGACAGCAGAGCCGGTTAAAAGGGAGATCTGAGGAGTGAAAGGGGCTGCGTCAGTGGACAGTAGAGCCGGTTAAAGGGAGATCTGAGGAGTGAAAGGGGCTGCGTCAGTGGACAGTAGAGCCGGTTAAAGGGAGATCTGAGGAGTGAAAGGGGCTGCGTCAGTGGACAGCAGAGCCGGTTAAAGGGAGATCTGAGGAGTGAGAGGGGCTGCGTCAGTGGACATTAGAGCCGGTTAAAGGGAGGAGATCTCAGGAGTGAGAGGGGCTGTGTCAGTGGACAGTAGAGCCGGTTAAAGGGAGGAGATCTGAGGAGTGAGAGGGGCTGCGTCAGTGGACAGTAGAGCCGGTTAAAGGGAGGAGATCTGAGGAGTGAGGGGGGCTGTGTCAGTGGATAGCAGAGACGGTTAAAGGGAGGAGATCTGAGGAGTGAGAGGGGCTGCGTCAGTGGACAGTAGAGCCGGTTAAAGGGAGGAGATCTGAGGAGTGAGAGGGGCTGCGTCAGTGGACAGTAGAGCCGGTTAAAGGAGGAGATCTGAGGAGTGAGAGGGGCTGCGTCAGTGGACAGTAGAGCCGGTTAAAGGGAGGAGATCTGAGGAGTGAGAGGGGCTGCGTCAGTGGACAGCAGAGCCGGTTAAAGGGAGGAGATCTGAGGAGTGAGAGGGGCTGCGTCAGTGGACAGTAGAGCCGGTTAAAGGGAGGAGATCTGAGGAGTGAGAGGGGCTGCGTCAGTGGACAGTAGAGCCGGGAGGGATGACATTATGAAGACGCACCTGAATGACTGTCTGACTGTGTCGATAATACTTTTATTCAAAGACATATGGATATTATTGGAGTGGGTTCTTCCCTCCTGTTTAGGGGGCCCGGGGCCCGTGGTCCCCCCCAGAACCTTTTTATATGTGTTTGAATTATTTGTACATATTGGACCATGCATATAGCCTGTGCTATTATCAATAAGCATTGCCACCTGAAGCCCAACAGATGAAGCATAGAGGTAATAAATATATTGGCTGCATTTACCCTTTTGACCTAATCATTAGTAGCCCTGCATCGGGTCAGATACCTATGATTCCCCGTGGGGGAGCCACAAAAAAAATCTGCTGGCAGGTGGAATGAAAACATACTTGCGACCCGTGGGTCGACTAGCGGTTCAGAACAATTAAGTTGCGGATCGTGAAACATTTTAAATCAAGATGATACACTTTAAAAAAAAACAGGAGCTTGTTTTGTCACATAAAGAGGCAGCTGCATCCACTCAACCACTGAAGAAGATGAACACACACACAAACACTTGTGTTTGGAGGGAGTTGGATAAAGAGCAGGGGGACTGGCTGTAGAATCAATGGACATGGTGGAAGCTGGTAGTAGGATAGATAGAAGAAAGATGGATGGAGGGAGAAGGGCAGTGGGCAAAGGAGTGAAACAAGCTCAACTGTGGCTTCTAAATTTGGAGTGTCTTAGTGGGACAGAGAGATGGTAGTGTGGTGGTAGACAGAGAGATGGTAGTGTGGTGGTCAACAGAGAGATGGTAGTGTGGTGGTAGACAGAGAGATGGTAGTGTGGTGGTAGACAGAGAGATGGTAGTGTGGTGGTAGACAGAGAGATGGTAGTGTTGTGGTAGACAGAGAGATGGCAGTGTTGTGGTGGACAGAGAGATGGTAGTGTTGTGGTGGACAGAGAGATGGTAGTGTGGTGGTAGACAGAGAGATGGCAGTGTTGTGGTGGACAGAGAGATGGTAGTGTGGTGGTGGTAGACAGAGAGATGGTAGTGTGGTGGTGGTAGACAGAGAGATGGTAGTGTGGTGGTAGACAGAGAGATGGCAGTGTGGTGGTAGACAGTGAGATGGTAGTTTGTGTGAGGGGGTAAAGGCCAGGAGAACTACGCAGTGTGTCAGCGACCATAAAACACACAAGGTCACACACAATGCTAATACACACATACACTCACGAACACACACGCTAATACAGACATGCACAGACACACGCTCCCACACGCAGCGTGTCACTGTGCATCACTGTGTCTCTCTGTGAGCGCAGGATCCAGACAATGAGAGCCAGACAGGAACCAGGGCATAATGAGAGAGGACAGGGCACTTCAGTGACACACACACTCAAACACACACACAAGGACACACACACAAGGACACACACACGTCCCTAAGTGGAGACAGGGTCCAGGGTAATTTGCAGTATTTGAGCGGAGTGGCACTAAAAGCCTGCTGGGTAATTGAGAGGCTAGGGCACAGAGTGAAGCGCCCTCTGTGTGTGTATGTGTGTGTGTGTGTGTGTGTGTGTGTGGGGGGGGGGATACCCAAGGCCCAGTCTCCACTTAGATTGAAGCACGGCTCAAGCGGGTGGCTTTGCGACCGAGGAGCAGGCAGCGGTGACTGGTGAAGACACTAATAAGCTAGTTTGAATGCTGCTAAAACCACTCATTGCTACTCACAAGAATCAGAAAAGAGAGGAGTTGGACGTAAAAAGGCCCCGTTTAGATCATAGGAGTGCTCTGGCCCTGTTTGGAGTGTTAGCCTTTATTAAATGGCATTAATCATAGAGCTAGTTAGCAGGTAAATGCTAACAAAGGACCTGTAATAGCAGTTAAATGCTACAGGAGGGCTAGGGTAATGAACAGCGCTAATGATGCTAAAACATAGGCACTGGGGGAAGAGAGCTGTACTGATGGAACTTCTGGAGGTCCCTGTGAACCAAACACCAGGCGTGAAGACACTGCTGTTCATGTCCCTATATGGTAGCAACAGACCTAGAGAGTTACTGTTAAATCAAGTGTGTGTGTGTTCATGTGTTTTCTCTGTGTGTGTGTGTGTGTGTGTGTGTGTGTGTGTGTGTGTGTGTGTGTGTGTGTGTGTGTGTGTGTGTGTGTGTGTGTGTGTGTGTGTGTGTGTGTGTGTGTGTGTGTGTGTGTGTGTGTGTGCTTTTCTCCCTATGTGCACGTGAGTGTTTCTACCCTGTGTGTGTGTGTCATAAGAGGTCTGTTAATTAACTAGCAGTGCTGTACTCCTGGCGCGGTGTGGATCAAAGGGGGTCTGTGGCTAGCGGCCCCCGCTGAGAGAGAGATGAAATACAGCTCCCACTTTAAACACTTCCTGTCATTAGGACAGGCCCCTCTCTCCTCTCTCCTCGCTGCCAGGCCCAGCTAGGCCTCTTCTCTCTGTTCTTCTCTCTTCTCTTCTCTTCCCCCAAACAATCAACACAATGACAGCCCCAAAGCCCTCTCTAACAAAGAACCAGCTATTTACCACACACAGCACGTCACAGACTACACACACAGCTACTGAGGGAGAGAGAGTGAGGAGTGTGTGTGTGTGGGGGGGGGGGGTCTGTGTTTGGAGGACAGAGAGGTTCACTTTGTGAACGCTTTGCTAACGCCTTCACCTGGGATACATTACGGAGTGGATGCTTTGTGTCTTTAGGGTCTCACACACACACACACACACACACACACACCTGACTGACGGCCTGTGCTTAAGGCCCCTCCAACCTCAGTCTGACCGAGCTGGAAGGGCTAACGAGAGAGGATCAAATAAGACATTATCATCCTCCTTTCCTCCTCTCCTCATCCCTCTCTTCTCCCTCTCTCGTCCCTCTCTCTTCTCCCTCTCTCGTCCCTCTCGCTTCTCCCTCTCTCTTCTCCCTCTCTCTTCTCTCTCTCTAGTCCCTCTCTCATCTCCCTCTCTCTTCTCCCTCTCTCTTCTCCCTCTCTCGTCCCTCTCTCTTCTCTCTCTCTAGTCCCTCTCTCTTCTCCCTCTCTTCTCCCTCTCTCGTCCCTCTGTCTTCCCTCTCTCTTCTCCATCTCTCGTCCCTCTCTTGTCCCTCTCTCTTCTCCCTCTCTTCTCCCTCTCGTCCCTCTCTCTTCTCCCTCTCTCATCCCTGTCTCGTCCCTCTCTCGTCCCTCTCTCTTTTCCCTCTCTCCAACTTTCAGTACTAATAACACCATAGTGGGTCTTTCCTCGTACTTGTTACACAGTGACAAGATGTGCCCTGAGCCAGAGCCGGAAATAAATGATTTACCAACTCTGTCTTGTTCTCCTCTTCTGTTTTGTCATTGAACTCTTGTTCTGGTATTTTACACACGCTGTTCCACACTGTTAGATGTTAAACAACCTGAAACATTCTGTTCCTTGCCTGTCTGCTCATAAGTCACACACACACACACACACACACACACACACACACACACTTTCACAAGCAGACACAAACGCACACACACACTCACTTTCACAAGCAGACACACACACACACACACACTTTCACAAGCAGACACAAACGCACACACTAGATCACTCATGAACGCAAACACTCACACTCCCCATGTCATACACAGCAGCTACAGGCCTCTGAGGTCTCTTTCTGCTTGGGTGAACATGTGAAGGGTGAAAGAGGCTGTTAAAACAAAAGGAGAGAAGACAGTCATCAACACAGCTCCTGACAAGCTTATGAGTGCTAATTAATTTGATTAGAAAGAGACAATTAAATCCATGATCTGATTTCATCTCAGCTCTCCCTGTCTCTGTCTCTGTCTCTCCAGCGTTGGCAGTTGGCACTGGCTGGCAGTGTCTTCCCCAGCGAGCTGCCACAACTTGACAAGAGTCCGTCCTAGAGCACTGGCTCTTTGGCATCGACCTCAACTAGAAGAGCTCAATAATGATCACAATAATGATCAATGCTACCTTATATAATGTTACTTACCCTACATTATTCATCTCATATGCATACGTATATACTGTACTCTATATCATCGACTGCATCCTTATGTAATACATGTATCACTAGCCACTTTAACTATGCCACTTTGTTTACTTTGTCTACATACTCATCTCATATGTATATACTGTACTCGATACCATCTACTGTATGCTGCCCTGTACCATCACTCATTCATATATCCTTATGTACATATTCTTTATCCCCTTACACTGTGTTTAAGACAGTAGTTTTGGAATTGTTAGTTAGATTACTTGTTGGTTATTACTGCATTGTCGGAACTAGAAGCACAAGCATTTCGCTACACTCGCACTAACATCTGCTAACCATGTGTATGTGACAAATAAAATTTGATTTGATTTGATTTAGCTAGATATATACTGCGTCGGCCATTCAATTCCTTCTCTCACCGTCTCTCAGTTCTCCCTCTCTCTCTCTCTCTCTCTCTCCCCTTGCCCTACTCATTCCCTCCATCCCATCTTTTCACTCTACATTAGTTTCTCTTTCCTTTTCCTCATATGTTCCTGTCCTCCGTCTGTTCTTCCCTTCACCCCACCCGTTCCTCAATCCCCTGTTCTCAATAGGTGATAATGTCGGTCTTTGAGATGATGGTAATGATAATAATGATGGTAATGGTAATAATGATGGTAATGATAATAAGGATGGTAATAGTAATAATGATGGTAATGATACTAATGATGGTAATAGTAATAATGATGGTAATGATAATAATGATGGTAATGGTAATAAGGATGGTAATAGTAATAATGATGGTAATGATAATAATGATGGTAATAGTAATAATGATAATAATGATAATAATGATGGTAACGTAATAATGACGATAATGTAATAATGATGGTAATGTAATATTGATGATGGTGATAATAATGATGGTAATGGTAATAATGGTGGTAATGGTAATAATGATGATAATGATTATAATGACGGTAATGATAATAAGGATGGTAATAGTAATAATGATGGTAACGTAATAATGATGATAATGTAATATTGATGATGGTGATAATAATGATGGTAATGGCAATAATGATAATAATGACTATAATGATGGTAATGATAACAAGGATGGTAATAGTAATAATGATGGTAATGATAATACTGATTATAATGATGGTAATGATAATAATGGTGGTAATAGTAATAATGATGGTAATGATAATAATGATGGTAACGTAATAATGATGTTAATGTAATAATGATGGTAATGATAATAGTAATGATGATGGTAATGATATCAATGATGGTAATGATAACAATGGTAATGATAATAATGATGGTAATAATAATGATGGTAATGATAACAATGGTAATGATAATAATGATGGTAATAATAACGATGGTAATGATAATGATGATGGTAACACACACACACACATAATGCCTCTTGACTTAGAAGTGTCTAAAACCTTTACTGTATTTAAACTCTTTCACTCCTCTAAGACACTCATATGTTTCACTTCTTCATCGTCCTCTCTCTCTCTCTCTCTCTCTCTCTCTCTCTCTCGTCCCTCATTCCAGATCAATGCTCACAGAAATGACTTGTTCGAGCACAAAGCACCCTGGGTCCTTGACGTGTCTGTGTGAACCCAAGACAATACATCCCTATGTGTCTCTACAGGGCCCTGAAAGAGGGTTCATTACTGGAGAAAGACTCATATATTTCCTCCAGGACATAAAAGAGCATTGTTACCCCTCTGTTCTGTTCTCACCCTACACAAAACGTGTTAGACTTCACTAAAGATGTCAGATCGTCACAAAGCGGAAGATCATCACAATACGAGAGGGAGTGAGAAAATGGTGAGAAAGAAGAGACTGACAGAGGGGAGTAAATGAAAGAGAAGAGGACAAAACCAGGTGAAAAATAGAAAAATAGTGATAAATCGATAACTCCATAGATGCATAAATATCTGTAGCTCAGAGTATTTTTGAAGTTCAACAGCCTTGGGACTTGGGGAGGGAAGCAGGCTGTTGTTGAGTGTTTAAAAACACACACACACATACTGTACACACACACGCAGTTCGAAAGGCCCTTCCATGTGTCCTTGGGCTCATAATGGTTGTACAGTCAGACTATTATTAGCCCAGGAGGGGAGTGTTCAGCTGAACCTCCATACCCCTCTACCACCACACACAACCATACAATACACCACGCTCCTTTCAATAGCCGCTTGCGCATCTTCCATCATCCACCCAGCACTGAACTAATTTGGACGATTTGACTGAGGATAATCGACCCCCTCGGAACAGAGGCGAAAAAACTAAATTACACACACAACAACACACACACACACACAACAACACACACACACGCTCAGTTTCACAGAGACCATGGGAGATATGAATCCTGAATGGCACCCTATACCCTATAACGCACTACTTGTGACCAGGACCCAAAAAGGGGTCTGATCAAAAGTAGTGCACTTTTGGGACGCAGTAGAGTGCCATTTGAGACGCAGTATATTGAATCATATGTCCAAACTCAGAGAGGCTGTTCACTATCAACTATGATTGGAATCCTTTCACAAGACGAAATGGAGAAAGAGATGTCTTGGTTAGTTCTTTCTATCGGTGCCAAACAATAAAAGACCCAATTGGTGGTGACCTTCAGAAAAACGCATGCCCTATCCCTTACACATACTCTCTTATCGAACAAGGAAACATTGACAGGTAACCCTCTTTTATAAACCACCAAATAAAAGCCAAGGAGAAGCGGAGGAGGGATGTGAAAGGGAGAATGGGGACAGGAGGAGAGGAACTAGGAAAGTGATAAAGGCAATATATAATCTAGGCTTATTCAACACAAAACGTTCGAAGATTTGGCACAATTCACAGACAACCATAGGCCATAGGCCATTTTCAAAAATCTCCCTTCGACATGTTTAGATGCACACTGACAAGAACAAGTGAGATTTGGGGGATATAACAAAACATACTTCAGAAGGAATTCGAGTCCATGTAATGAAAAAGTCCCACATTTGTACACGACAAGATGATCTTGTTCGACCGGCTTATACGTCTTGTCACATTATCTAGCTACAGTTCTTGATTTGTTTTGAACTAGAACAAGAGATTCCGTCCTTGCATCTTAAACTCTTGTCTGATGAGTTTGGAGGGAGAAACCTCTCAGATCTTAGACCAAACTAGTCAGGATTGAAACCCCCTTGACCTGAACAGAATCATAGTCGCATCCCAAATGACACCTTATTCCCTTCCTAGTGCACTACATTTGACCAGGCCCCAATAGGGCTCTAGTTAAAAGTAGTGCCCTATATCAGGAATAGGGTGCCATTTGGGATGCACTCAGAGTCAGACAGTGTATTAGAAGTGTAGGGAAGATTACACGGTACTTATGGGCCCGGCAGAGCTACAACAGAACAGAGAGAACTACAAGTGACGGTCTTACATCGCTGGTAAAGTGGAAATGCTTCAATCTTACCTCTTCACAACCCATCTATTACTGAGCTGTGTGTCGCTGTGTGTTGGATTTTCCTCCTCATGACTCTTTACTATCATCGCTCAGATCCTTCACATTCACTTGTGCTCAGTTTATAGGCGGTAAGACTTTGCGGCTCTCGCCAGCAAAAAGTACAAATCGAAATCCGAACATCTTCATAAATAAATCCGGAATGAATTCCTTTACTTTCCTTTGAGCCAAAGCCATTTCAAAAAAAGAAGATAACAGTCGAGTTTATCGCTTTAAAAACATGTCATTTGAAAAATTATTTCAGCACATTTTCTGTTTTAGCACAGATCTGTTCTGCTTTAATGCGCGTCCAGATGTATTTGATGAGTCAGTTCAAAGTGCATTAGGCGTCCCAGATTTAGATACGCAACGCAGCTCTTCATTTTGACAAAGAATACTTCAGTTGTAGAACTTGGCTGTGGTTCTTTCTGCAGTAGATTCTATCATGGAGTTGTCCGTCTGTAAGGGCTCTTATCCGGATCCAGCAGTGGGTCTCCTCTGTTTCTGACTGGATCAAGGGAACACCTGTTGGAATGTTCCAGAACACTGGAACACCTGAGCCCGGTGTGATAAGAGAAGAGGTAAAAACACACGTGGACACACACACTGGCATATAGACACACTCATACTCGCACACATACACACACACTCACAAACCTGTGTAGTGACCAAACCAGATGGAGAGAGGGATTTATTTTTAATTTTTAAAGAGACATTCTAGAAAGAAAATCAACATGTCTGATCTTTATACTGATAGCAGAGGAACAAGCAAAATGTGCTTTGAGGGAGGTTCACCAATATAATTACCATCCATTCTCAATGCATCTGCCTCATTGCATTTTCAGTGCTGTGAAATAGTATTCGTCCCTTTTCTCATTTGCTCTACTTTTGCATATTTTTGATTCAGAATGTTACCAAATCTTCAACCAAAACCTACTATTAGATAAAGGGAACCTGAGTGAACAAATAACACAACAATCACAAACTTATTTCATTTCTTTCAGAAACAAAGTTAAGCAACACCCAATGCCACTGCATGAAAACGTCATTTCCCCGTTACACTCAATAACTGGTTCTTTAGACATTTCTAGACATTCTAGAAAGAAAAAGAACAACATGTCTGATCTTTGTGGCACCTTCAGCTGCAACGACTCCAACCAAATGTTTCCTGTAGTTGTTGATCTCTCACCTCGCTGTGGAGGAATTTTGTCCCACATTTCCATGCAGAACTGTTTTAACTTGGCAACATTTTCAAGTATGAACTGCTCATTTCAAGTCCTGCCACAACATCTTAACTGGGGTTAGGTCTGGGCTCTGACTAGGCCATTCCAAAACTTCTCATTTGTTGCTTTTCGCCTTGACAGTGTGTTTTGTATCATTGTCTTGCTGCATGACCCAGCTACGCTTCAGCTCCAGCTCACAGACGGATGGCCTGACATTCTCCTGTAGAATTCATGGTTCTTTCTGTTAAGGCAAGTCGTACAGGTCCTGAGGTAGTATAGCAGCCCAAAACCATTCAACTACCACCACCATGCTTGACCGTTGGTATGAGTTTTTACTGTGGAATGCAATGTTTGGTTTTAGGCAGGCCTACTGGGACCTATGTCGCTAAAGTTTGCACAACCAGTCATTGAGTGTAAGGGAGAAATGACATATTTTTACAAATGTATTTATTCTTTTTTTTTATCACTTTATCTCTTTTCTACCTACTCTTGTTCCCACTCTCCCACTTTCCTCCTCCCCTCCATCCCTATAAGCCATGTGGTCCAGCAGTGCTAACAGACTCTGGGTTATTGGTGTCAGAAGTTCCTCGTCTCACTTACGAGGCGACGCCACGGCTGTTCTCGAGGCCACATGCAGGTGTGAGTGTCTGATGCACTCGATACACTGTGACGAGCGATGAGGAAGGAAGGAAGGGGGGAGGAGAGAAAAAGAGGACAGGAGTCTGTTCACTGTTATCCTCCTACAGAGACCCTAATTTAGCTGTCAGTAAATCGCGGATGCCTCCTGCACTCTAACCCCTTCCAGCAGACAACACACTAATACAAAGACCGTCAAACAATCACACTGCATTAAACCTCCACTAGACTTCAGCAACAAAGAGTAGTAATACTATTGTCAACACAGAATTGATCATGAACTGCTGTGATGGAATTGTGCGTACTCTGGTCAACATTAGTGAACAGTTTTTCTTCAATGATTTATCCAGGAAGTCACATTGAGGTCAGAAGACCTCTTTCACAATGGAGACCTGGCCTAGAGGAGAACGGAGATTGTCAGTTGAGACACAGTCTGTCTTTTTCTTTTCCATTCCCGTCCACGGCACAGACGTTGAGCAGACATTGCACAGCCGTTGCGTGGACGTTGCAGCCTCGGGTCTCTCTAGCGTTGTTGTTAAACAGTGTGATCGCAGGAGGCCTGTTCCCTCTCTCTCTCTCTCTCTCTCTCGCTCTTACAAATCTCTTTTTTCTCTCTCTCTCTCTCTCTCTCTCTCTCTCTCTCTCTCTCTCTCCACCTCTCTCTCTCCACCTCTCTCTCTCCACCTCTCTCAACCTCTCTCCGTCTCCATTTCCACCTATCTTTATCTCTCTCCTCTCTTGCTCTCCATCTCTCTCTGTTAATTAATGAGGTAGTTTTCACGCAGGGTTGGCTCTGAGCTGACCTAAAGACTCTTTTAACCATCACAACACTCTCTTCTTCAAATCAAATCCATTTTATTTTCTTCGTAAACAACAGGTGTAGACTAACAGTGAAATACTTAGTTACGAGTCCTTTTTTAAAGATAAAGATTTTTTAAAACATGCGTAATAAATGTGTCAAAATAACATGGCTATATACAGGGAATAGAAATAACATGGCTATATACAGGGAATAGAAATAACATGGCTATATACAGGGAATAGAAATAACATGGCTATATACAGGGAATAGAAATAACATGGCTATATACAGGGAATAGAAATAACATGGCTATATACAGGGAATAGAAATAACATGGCTATATACAGGGAATAGAAATAACATGGCTATATACAGGGAATAGAAATAACATGGCTATATACAGGGAATAGAAATAACATGGCTATATACAGGGAATAATAGTACTGAGTCAATGTGCAGGGGAGCAAGGTAATTGAAGTAGCTATGTTTATATTGGTAAGGGTAAAGTGATTAGGCAACAGGATAGATAATAGACAGTAGCAGCAGCGTATGTGGGGAGAGTATGCATAAGCTCTAATATGCCTGCATCACCTTAATTGCGCTGTCCATTTTGTTGTGTTAGGCTTTGAAACAGCATACACAATGACCATGTTTTCCACTCAGTTTCAACCTGTTGTTGAACTTTCTTCAAATTAATCATCACAGTGAGGTGAGTTTTAAAAGCACATATCAAATCAAAATCAAATCAAATCAAATCAAATTTTATTTGTCACATACACATGGTTAGCAGATGTTAATGCGAGTGTAGCGAAATGCTTGTGCTTCTAGTTCCGACAATGCAGTGATAACCAACAAGTAATCTAACTAACAATTCCAAAACTACTGTCTTATACACAGTGTAAGGGGATAAGGAATATGTACATAAGGATATATGAATGAGTGATGGTACAGAGCAGCATACAGTAGATGGTATCGAGTACAGTATATACATATGAGATGAGTATGTAGACAAAGTAAACAAAGTGGCATAGTTAAAGTGGCTAGTGACATAAGAATGCAGTCGATGATCTAGAGTACAGTATATACATATGCATATGAGATGAATAGTGTAGGGTAAGTAACATTATATAAGGTAGCATTGTTTAAAGTGGCTAGTGATATATTTACATCATTTCCCATCAATTCCCATTATTAAAGTGGCTGGAGTTGGGTCAGTGTCAATGACAGTGTGTTGGCAGCAGCCACTCAATGTTAGTGATTGCTGTTTAACAGTCTGATGGCCTTGAGATAGAAGCTGTTTTTCAGTCTCTCGGTCCCAGCTTTGATGCACCTGTACTGACCTCGCCTTCTGGATGATAGCGGGGTGAACAGGCAGTGGTTCGGGTGGTTGATGTCCTTGATGATCTTTATGGCCTTCCTGTAACATCGGGTGGTGTAGGTGTCCTGGAGGGCAGGTAGTTTGCCCCGGTGATGCGTTGTGCAGACCTCACTACCCTCTGGAGAGCCTTACGGTTGAGGGCGGAGCAGTTGCCGTACCAGGCGGTGATACAGCCCGCCAGGATGCTCTCGATTGTGCATCTGTAGAAGTTTGTGAGTGCTTTTGGTGACAAGCCGAATTTCTTCAGCCTCCTGAGGTTGAAGAGGCGCTGCTGCGCCTTCTTCACGACGCTGTCAGTGTGAGTGGACCAATTCAGTTTGTCTGTGATGTGTATGCCGAGGAACTTAAAACTTGCTACCCTCTCCACTACTGATCCATCGATGTGGATAGGGGGTGTTCCCTCTGCTGTTTCCTGAAGTCCACAATCATCTCCTTAGTTTTGTTGACGTTGAGTGTGAGGTTATTTTCCTGACACCACACTCCGAGGGCCCTCACCTCCTCCCTGTAGGCCGTCTCGTCGTTGTTGGTAATCAAGCCTACCACTGTTGTGTCGTCCGCAAACTTGATGATTGAGTTGGAGGCGTGCGTGGCCACGCAGTCGTGGGTGAACAGGGAGTACAGGAGAGGGCTCAGAACGCACCCTTGTGGGGCCCCCGTGTTGAGGATCAGCGGGGAGGAGATGTTGTTGCCTACCCTCACCACCTGTGGGCGGCCCGTCAGGAAGTCCAGTACCCAGTTGCACAGGGCGGGGTCGAGACCCAGGGTCTCGAGCTTGATGACGAGCTTGGAGGGTACTATGGTATTGAATGCCGAGCTGTAGTCGATGAACAGCATTCTCACATAGGTATTCCTCTTGTCCAGGTGGGTTAGGGCAGTGTGCAGTGTGGTTGATGTGATTTTCGGTTGCATTTGCATTGAAAAACAGAGTCCTGAGTACCAGACCATTAGGACCTGATGGAGGGACAATAGAGCCCTGAGTACCAGACCATTAGGACCTGATGGAGGGACAATAGAGCCCTGAGTACCAGGCCATTAGGACCTGATGGAGGGACAATATAGTCCTGAGTACCAGGCCATTAGGACCTGATGGAGGGACAATAGAGCCCTGATGGAGGGACAATAGAGCCCTGAGTACCAGGCCATTAGGACCTGATGGAGGGACAATAGAGTCCTGAGTACCAGGCCATTAGGACCTGATGGAGGGACAATAGAGCCCTGAGTACCATACCATTAGGACCTGATGGAGTGACAATAGAGCCCTGAGTACCAGACCATTAGGACCTGATGGAGGGACAATAGAGCCCTTGAGTACCAGACCATTAGGACCTGATGGAGGGACAATAGAGCCCTGAGTACCAGGCCATTAGGACCTGATGGAGGGACAATAGAGTCCTGAGTACCAGGCCATTAGGACCTGATGGAGGGACAATAGAGCCCTGAGTACCAGGCCATTAGGACCTGATGGAGGGACAATAGAGTCCTGAGTACCAGGCCATTAGGACCTGATGGAGGGACAATAGAGCCCTAAGCACGTCCTGAGTACATAAGTGAATGAATGTGCATTTTCTTGTTTGCTAATGGCCCTATACAGCTCGATCAGTGCGGTCTTAGTGCCATCATCGGTTTGTGGTGGTAAACGAAAAATATAGATAAACTCTTGGTAAAAATTAGTCTCCAGCTTACCATGAGGTATTCTAACTCTGGCAAGCAAAAACTAGAGGCTTCCTTAATTTCAGCGATTGCGCACCAGCTATTATTACAAACACCTCCTCCCTACGTCTTACCCATCCGGTCTTGACAATGCATAGAAAAACCAACACACTACTTTTCAAAAGTTTGGGGTCACTTAGAAATTTCCTTGTTTTTTAAAGAAAAGCACATTTTTTGTCCTTTAAAATAACATCAAATTGATCAGAATTACAGTGTAGACATTGTTAATGTTGTAAATGACTATTGTTGCTGGAAATGGCTGATTTTATATGGAATATCTACATAGGCGTACAGAGGCCCATTATCAGCAACCATCATTCAGGTGCTTCTACACCTGCATTGCTTGCTGTTTGGGGTTTTAGGCTGGGTTTCTGTACAGCACTTTGAGATATCAGCTGATGTACGAAGGGCTATATAAATACATTTGATTTGATTTTGATTTGTTCCAATGGCACGTTGTGTTAGCTAATCCAAGTGTATCATTTTAAAAGGCTAATTGATCATTAGAAAACCCTTTTGCAATTATGTTAGCACAGCTGAAAACTGTTGTGCTGATTAACGAAGCAATAAAACTGTCCGTCTTTAGACTAGTTGAGTATCTGGAGCATCACCATTTGTGGGGTTGATTACAGGCTCAAAATGGCTAGAAACAAAGTACTTTCTTCTGAAACTCGTCAGTCTATTCTTGTTCTGAGAAATGAAGGCTATTCCATGCGAGAAATTCCCAGGAAACTGAAGATGTACAACGCTGTGTACTACTCCCTTCACAGAACAGAGCAAAGTGGCTCTAACCAGAATAGAAAGAGGAGTGGGAGGCCCCGGTGCACAACTGAGCAAGAGGACAAGTACATTACAGTGTCTAGCTTGAGAAACAGACGCCTCACAAGTCCTCAACTGGCAGCTTCATTAAATAGTACTTGCAAAACACCAGTGTCAACGTCAACAGAGAAACATAGGATATTACAGTTTTTTAGGTCCCGTTGATAGGATAGTCTCGAACGGAGCTCATCCAGTGATTGCACGCTCAGCAATAGAACAGATGGCGATGACGGTCTGTTTGCTCGCCGAAGTAGTCTTATTAGGATCCTGGCTCGCCTGCCTCTTTTTAGTGCCTGGTCCGCAGTAAGCAGAACGTCCAGAGCTGCCCAATCATTGAAGTATCATGTTTTTTGTCCAAATCGAGGTTAGTGATCACTGTTCTGATGTCCAGAAGCTGTTTTCGGTCATGGGAAATAACGCAGGAGACATTATGTACAAATCAGCGTTTCAAACAAAATAGCAGAATTGGTCGGCTGCTATCCACTGCATCACCATCTCGATACACGACTAGTTCTCTCTTTCTCTCTATCACCTCATTTCCTTTTTTTGTGGTCAGTCGTGATAATACCATTTTGCAAACATTGCTCCCCCACCTGAACCAGTTTTTCTCGTAGTGTAATGATGGTAGTATTGAGCGGTAATACGCATGCTTATTCTACTCTGTGTCAGTCACATGCAATATCCAATCTAGTGTTGACTGTTGCCCTAACACTTTACTTCCAACATAGATAAAGAGGGAAGATGGCTTATTGTGACATAGGACATGCTGCTCTCATCTACTCCTCATTCTCACGTTCCCTAAGTGAGCTTCAAAATCGCTATCGGAACTATACCTAAATACACTCTCCCCCTTCTTCACTTCCAAGGACACACACACACACACACACACACACACACACACACACACACACACACACACACACACACACACACACACACAAAAGAACACAGCACACACACAAGCCGAACAAGCCGGGTGCTGGCCAGGTTTGTGCAGCCAGGCAGTCAGTGAGTCCTGGCTCGGGCCCTGTTCCCTTGTCTCCGGCCCACTCCAGGGAGAAACCGGGAAAGGAGGAGCCAGGAGGCCCATCAAAGGTCCATCCACAGCGGACCTCATTACGGCTCAAACCATCGCAGTTGCTCTCACCGCTCTCTCTCTCTCTCTCTCCATCCTCCATCCCACCAAACAACCAGAGAACTGTAAGCGGTTAGCTTTCTTCCCCTTTCTCTCTCCTCTCTCTCTCCCCTAGACAGGCACGTCAGATGTAAACAAAGCCCTGCGCCAGCCTCTAATTAAATAGATGAGCTGTATTAACATAACCTGAAAGCCACGGCCAATTCTAAAACCCTAGACCCCCCTCTCTCCATTTTTTTGTTGTTATGATCCAACCAGCGAGCGCCAATTGTGGGCAGTATAATTACCATTAGGACGCAGAGCTTCAAGCTTTGATATGCTAATGATGCTTCAGCCCCAGCCCCTTGTCTCACCCACCCTGACCCCCCCCCCCCCACTCACTCTCCCCTCCTCTAAACCATCTAACACATGAATTTCAAACAGGCTTGTCAACACCTGACAGTGAAAGCTGTCTCACTCATAATGCCACGGACGGACGGACGGACTGGAGGAGGGGGGTGGGGGAGGGGTGTCACAGAGCTGGACTGATGAGATGTGATGTGAAAGAGAGGAAAAGGGGAGGAGGAGAAAGGAGGGGTAGGGGGTGCAGACGTAAGTGACAAAATTACAGGTCACGGTACACTGGGGGGAGAGAGGGAGAGAGAGAGAGAGAGAGAGAGAGAGAGAGAGAGAGAGAGAGAGAGAAAGAAAGAGAGAGAGAGAGAGAGAGAGAGAGAGAGAGAGAGAGAGAGAATAGGGGGAAGGAAAAGAGAAAGAGAGAGAGGGGTAAACATGCGAGGCGAATCTGTCAGATACAGTAACCTTTGCTATTGTCATATGCTAGCTGCATGACTCGCGGCTCTGCTTTAATTATTAATTGCACTTGTCAACCGCCATTAATTCCTCTTTAGCATCCCTGTCTCACTGTAATTGGACAGAGGGACCCCGCTGACTGCATTGTTTTGCTGACACTCTCTCACTCTTTCCCCTACCCCTCCCTCCCTCTCGCCCTGTATCCAGGCCCTGGCCACAGGCCCTAGAACAGACCTTCTCCCTCAGTCCCTCCAGTCCAGTCCCTCTCTCATCCACACTACACACACAGCCTGCATCCTCTCCTCTTCTCTCCAGTTCTCTGAAAATATGTGTGCATTATGGTCTGTTGTTAGTGTGTCTGCAAGGCCATGTTTTTCTGTGTTCCTCCCTCCTGGAGGTCTGTGATGGTGGATCAGGGGCTGTGGCTGTCCTCTCTCCCCAGCTCAGTAGATGAGCAGAGCGAGCCCTGGCGGATCAGTGGGGTCCAGATGGACTCCCCCCCCCCCCCCCACACACACACACACAGAGACACACACTCTCATGTCATATGTTATCCCATCTGCACTGTCACCAAGTTGCCTGTAACCCCAAAGGCCTCACAGGGGACTGATACACACACAGAGAGAGAAACACTCTGTCTGGGTGCACTTTGTGTCTCCATGGAATTGGAGGTGATGATGACTGCAGCCTCTCCCCTCGGGTGGACACCCCCCCGACCGAGCCAATGGAGCTGCTCTGGTGCACACACACACTAAACAACCACACACACTGAACAACCACACACACGTTTGTGTCTGAATATGTAGACCTATATTCAAGGGGAGAATACCATCGATATAATATGACCATTCAATTCTGTGTTCACTGATCTAGGTCTCTATCTAACAGATAGAGAAAACCCAAATGTAAGACATTCCATTTGGTTCTACGCTACATTCTACGCTACACCCCCCTCCTCACTCACACACACAATTTGATTAAATTCCTTCCCGAGATGGCACACACACAATATGCACTCACATTCCATTCCGGCAAAGAAGTTTGTATCTGCATGTTGAGTTACTGGTTTTAGATTCCACTACAAATCACAGAGCGTTTAATCACAGTGTGTGGTAAGGAGGTCCCAGGTCACCACATGGTACTAGTAGATAGACGGAAAGAGAGAGCAAGAGCGAGAGAGAGAGAGAGAGAGAGAGAGAGGAGAGAGAGAGAGAGAGAGAGAGAGATAGGAGAGAGAGAGAGGGGGAGAGAGATAGGAGAGAGAGAGAGAGAGAGAGAGAGAGAGAGAGAGAGAGAGAGAGAGAGAGAGAGAGAGAGAGAGAGAGAGAGAGAGAGAGAGAGAAAGCATGTAGAGGCAGTTATCACACAAGACTCTTGCACGTTACATCCCCGGGAATTGGTTTTCTATGACGTTATTACATGTATATAAACACTACTAAGTATCCATTTTAGACCAAGGTATAACATGCTAATAGACACCAGTCTCTAAGTGATAATTGAAGTATTTACCAGCTTATAGAGTATTTGCAATATTTCTCTTGAGACACTATAATCACAGATAATTAATCCACGATAGAGAAGAAAGGATTTTGGGATGGGGTTCATATAA
Source organism: Oncorhynchus nerka (assembly GCF_034236695.1). Taxonomy (NCBI): domain Eukaryota; kingdom Metazoa; phylum Chordata; class Actinopteri; order Salmoniformes; family Salmonidae; genus Oncorhynchus; species Oncorhynchus nerka. The sequence continues at coordinate 49,313,669 of NC_088418.1, read as the reverse complement.
GTACCTCTAGAGTCTTCTATTAAATAATCGGTTGTAATCTAACAATTCTCCCACTGATGGTTACGTTTTGTTGTTTAACAATCCTAATTGGATATCACCCAGGTGGATGATAATCAAACTACCTGTTTTCAGTTTTCCTCCTTTTCCTCGTTTTCACTCTCTTTTCAAGGAGAGAGAGCCTCAGAGGAATACTCTTTCTATTAACACACAGGGGGGAGCTATACCGCATGAAAAATACAATACGCTGTACACACACACACACACACACACACACACACGCGCGCACACACACACAAACACGCACACACACGCACACACACACACACACACAGAGGGGGGAGGGGGGCAGAGAGTTTTTTCTCACCGGAGGAGAACAAACCAAAAAGCAGGTAACAAAGCAGGACTTGAAAGTGTTGTGCGGGGTTATTGAACATCACTCTAATCTATTATATTTAGCTATAGAACGGAGCCGTATTGATGTTTAATTGATGTGCGTTTTATGATGGTCATGAGGGTTGGGTTGATCACACTCACACAGGCTTCAGGTTAAAAGCTGAACGTCAGCTGTTTTGAACGTGCCCTGGGAAGTCCCTTGATGTTGGATTCATTTGTTCTGTGTTTGTGTGTTTGTGTGTGCGTGTGTGCGTGTGTGCGTGTGTGCGTGTTTGTGTGTGTGCGCGTGTGTGTGCGTGTGTGCGTGTTTGTGTGTGTGTGTGTGCGTGTGTGTGCGTGTGTGTGTGTGCGTGCGAGTGAGCGAGCGTGCATTGTATAAATACCATGGCCCTCTGATTGAAGAGCTGTAGGTTATTGATGTTTGATGGATGGGTCTCTTGTCTGTTGAGCCCTACAGTCTCCATGGTATTGCCTGTTTCAAGCTGTTCTGCTGCTACATTATGTGCTATGCCAACGAACGGACTCTAGGTAGTTACATAGAGCACTGCCAACACACCATGTAGAATTGGATTACACGTACCCTCGACATGGCTCTGGCCCCTGTCACTGGGCTTCCTGGGAAGACTCATACTGGGAATACAATGGACATATTGGGCATGCTGGGACACACACACACATGAGGGAATACAATCAACATATTGAGCGTGCTGGGGGACTATGAAGAACGCACGCACGCACACGCACACACACACACACACACACACACACACACACACACACACAGGAGACGATAAGGAACACACACATAAGGGACTATGAGGTATACCGCCAGGACAATCTGTCGCCCACTGAGAAGGTCTGGGTGACAGATGATGTGTTCCCACTGCAGCCTGTGGAGAGTGTGAGTGTGCGCGCTTGTTTGTGTGCATGTGAGTACAGCCCGCCAGGGTTAGGCCACACACCAAACAGTGAGTGACATTAACCATAACAATCCTACTGTTATTATGCTGCAATTATACAGTCCCACACTTATTCTGCAGGTGCTGTTCCTCCAGACTGACCTCTAGTCAGTAGGATTGAGTCCCAATTGCAACCCTATTCGCTACAGAGTGCAATACTTTCAAAGTGCACTACATAGGGAATAGAGTTCCATTTGGGAGGCAGCCTCTGGACAGGCCTGCAGTAGGTGGACGTGCGGGTGGGTAGCGTATTCCTCAGTGTGTTATTCCAGGGGCCATGAGTCCAGTTAAAAGGCTCTGTCCTACTCACTCTGTCTGCTGTATACAACTACAGTACAATCACCTCCATTTACTCTCCATGTATTTACACTGCTAGCCTGGGCTAAACACACCCTTTGTTACAAGCCACTAAAGATCTGACAGCTGGTACACACAGAGATGGTGTGTGTTTGTGTGGTATATACAGGGTCCAGTGCAGGACAGTGATTCATCTCCTCAGCTCAAACACCAGAGCTCACATCCTCCATCAGGCTCTCTATCTGTTTATATCATCAGCTGCTACACACACAGATATACATAGATGGAATCGTGAGGGCAGACAGTATTGTTCAAGTAGACTGCAGTTCTGTCTATCCATTTGGGCACACTACACAGACACACACACACACACACATACAGTTATACGTGGACAACGGGGGCTTTAGGGAGTCAAGAAGAGGATGTTACATTAGAAGTCAAGAGGGTCACCAGTTCAAAAAACCACTTTACAGCCCAACTACTTCCTGCTCCACAGCACTGTTTCCTGCTGCTTCTGGACACTTTCTACATCAGATACAGAGAGAGAGACAGAGACAGAGACAGAGAGAGAGAGAGAGAGAGAGAGAGAGAGAGAGACAGAGACAGAGAGAGAGAG
>NC_088418.1:49283904-49308904 GCF_034236695.1 Oncorhynchus nerka | reverse complement strand
AAGTATGAAAATAGCAGCTGACCTACTAACGTCCCTGAAGAGATGACTGGGTGGACTGGATACCCATCAGAGAGAGGCTTCACCCTGGAACAGAGAGAGAGAGAAGAGGGGGAGAGAGAAGAGAGAGAGAGGAGGGGGAGAGAGGAGATAGGAGAGAGAGAGAGTGGGGGGGAGAGAGAGAGGGAGAAAGAGAGAGCAGGGAGGGAGGGAGAGGGACAAGGAGGAGACAGAGAAGCGTGAGTTCGACAAGTGACGCAAAACAAATGTACATAAACAGACATGCAGAGTCAGTTGCCACAGGTGCATAATATACAGAAGCTGAAAGAGAGAGAGAGAGGAGAGAGAAAATCGAGAGAGTCAGTGACTTCAGGAAATGTGTGTGTGTGTGTGTGTGTGTGTGTGTGTGTGTGTGTAATGTCACTTCCCAGTGAAGAGCCCTCTGTAATCTGCATGTTAATACAGCCATCCCACTCTGCCTCGGCTGCTGGCACACAGGTGATCAGACATTAATAGAGAGTAAATGTGTTTGCAAAAAGGGGGACGAGTCACTTGAAATGAGACTAATTTATTCGTTATTGATTTGAGTGTGACTGAGCGTGCCCAGCCGGTCAAGCATGGGCGAGGGAGGATAGTGGAGTCACCTGCAGGGAGGCACAGACAGCACTACACACACTCTACTCTGCCCTCCACACACTCAAATACACACGCATACAGTATGCACGCAAATGCACAGACAGCACGAATAAATATACATTATATATACAATAAATATACACTAAAAGAAACACACAGTTACTCATACACACATTCAGGTACAGTACACATGCATACATACACATATATACAAGTACATACATACACACAGTCTCACATTATCAGCCTACACTCACCTCTACTCTTGGCAAATATTTTCCTGCATTTCCAAAGAAAGAGAACAAAATTCCCGCCATCTTTTCTGTTAAAAAACAATCTCTCTTTCAGACATGTAGATAACACTCAGACTATACCTCCCACACACACACACACACACACGGTTCCATTTATTACTATTTAAAAAGGTCACCATTTTCTCTGGCTAAGCGCCCTACCGCTATTGATAATTTTATGCATCAACAAATGGCAAATTTGTGCCACATAAATATGTATTAGCAATTAATAATGTCCCACGTCTGAGGAGATGCCAGGTGCATGCCAAATAGGTCTGACTGGTCTGGGCTGGGCTGGTGGCTCTGTGTTACAATACACTCTTCATCTCCTCTATGTTCGCAGCACAATGGCCACTTAGACACACACACACACACACACACACACACACACACACACACAAATGTGTATGCAAATGCACGCACGCATGGACATTGGACATAAGCATACACACATGCTTTCCATGGACTGAAAAGACTTGGCACGAGGGCACCATGCTCTCATTGTGTCACCTTCTCCTCCAGCTCCTGTTATGAACCACCAGCATCATTACAATTACACCTCTCCTCCAGCTCCTGTTATAAACATCCAGCATCATTACAATACACCTTCTCCTCCAGCTCCTGTTATGAACCACCAGCATCATTACAATTACACCTCTCCTCCAGCTCCTGTTATAAACCTCCAGCATCATTACAATACACCTTCTCCTCCAGCTCCTGTTATGAACCACCAGCATCATTACAATTACACCTCTCCTCCAGCTCCTGTTATAAACCTCCAGCATCATTACAATACACCTTCTCCTCCAGCTCCTGTTATGAACCACCAGCATCATTACAATTACACCTCTCCTCCAGCTCCTGTTATAAACATCCAGCATCATTACAATACACCTTATCCTCCAGCTGCTGTTATACACCACCAGCATCATTACAATACATGACCATCTGCAGAGAGAGACCATGCTCCAAAGCCACACAGGGACATACAGAACACCATCAAGGGAAGCAACCATCAGTGTCATGCCTCTCGGCACCAGCGGAGGCTGCTGAGAGGAGAACGGCTCGTAATAATGGCTGGATTGCAGTCACATGACTGGTATCAACCATATAGAAACCATATTTTTGATGCGTTTGATACCTTTCCATTGACTCCATTCCAGCCATTATTATGAGCCGTCCTCCCCTCAGCAGCCCCCACTGCTCTGCACTAATAGACAACCAACTGCTAACACTGTCAGCAACCTGCCCTCGCTAGAAGACTGTGTTTCAGACATAAGGAAGTAGATGGCTGCAAACGTTCTACTTTTAAACTCGGACAAAACAGAGATGCTTGTTCAAGGTCCCAATTAACAAAGATATCTTCTGTTGAATCTGACAATTAATCTTGATTGTTGTACAGTTGTCTCAAATAAAACTGTGAGGGACCTCGGCGTTACTCTGGACCCTGATCTCTCTTTTGACGAACATATCAAGACTGTTTCAAGGACCGCTTTTTACCATCTACGTAACATTGCAAAAATCTGAAACTTTCTGTCCAAAACTTATGCAGAAAAATGTATTCATGCTTTTGTTACTTCTAGGTTAGACTACTGCAATGCTCTACTTTCCGGCTACCCGGATAAAGCACTAAATGAACTTCAGTTAGTGCTAAATACGGCTGCTAGAATCCTGACTAGAACCAAAACATTTGATCATATTACTCCAGTGCTAGCCTCCCTACACTGGCTTCCTGTTAAGGCAAGGGCTGATTTCAAGGTTTTACTGCTAACCTACAAAGCATTACATGGACTTGCTCCTACCTATCTTTCCGATTTGGTCCTGCCGTACATACCTACACGTACGCTACGGTCACAAGACGCAGGCCTCCTGATTGTCCCTAGAATTTCTAAGCAAACAGGTGGAGGCAGGGCTTTCTCCTATAGAGCTCCATTTTTATGGAATGGTCTGTCTACCCATGTGAGAGACGCAGACTCGGTCTCAACCTTTTTAAGTCTTTACTGAAGACTCATCTCTTCAGTGGGTCATATGATTGAGTGTAGTCTGGCCCAGGAGTGTGAAGGTGAACGGAAAGGCGCTGGAGCAACGAACCACCCTTGCTGTCTCTGCCTGGCCGGTTCCCCTCTCTCCACTGGGATTCTCTGCCTCTAACCCTATTACAGGGGCTGAGTCACTGGCTTACTGGTGCTCTTCCATGCCGTCCCTAGGAGGGGTGCGTCACTTGAGTGGGATGAGTCACTGACGTGATTTGGGGGCTGTGCTTTGGCAAAGTGGGTGGGGTTATATCCTGCCTGTTTGGCCCTGTCTGGGGGTATCACTGGATGGGGCCACAGTGTCTCCTGATCCCTCCTGTCTCAGCCTCCAGTATTTATGCTGAAGTAGTTTATGTGTCGGGGGGCTAGGGTCAGTCTGTTATATCTGGAGTACTTCTCCTGTCTTATCCGGTGTCCTGTGTGAATTTAACTATGCTCTCTCTAATTTTGTCTTTCTCTCTTTCTTTCTCTCTCTCGGAGGACCTGAGCCCTAGGACCTGAGCCCTAGGACCATGCCTCAGGACTACCTGATCTGATGACTCCTTGCTGTCTCCAGTCCACCTGGCCATGCTGCTGCTCCTGCTTCTGCCTGCGGCTATGCAACCCTGACCTGTTCACTGGATGTGCTACCTGTCCCAGACCTGCTGTTTTCAACTCTCTAGAGACAGCAGGAGCGGTAGAGATACTCTTAATGATCGGCTATGGAAAGCCAACTGACATTTACTCCTGAGGTGCTGACTTGCTGCACCCTCGACAACTACTGTGATTATTATTATTTGACCATGCTGGTCATTTATGAACATTTGAACATCTTGGCCATGTTCTGTTATAATCTCCACCCAGCACAGCCAGAAGAGGACTGGCCACCCCTCATAGCCTGGTTCCTCTCTAGGTTTCTTCCTAGGTTTTAGCATTTCTAGGGAGTTTTTCCTAGCCACCGTGCTTCTACACCTGCATTGCTTGCTGTTTGGGGTTTTAGGCTGGGTTTCTGTACAGCACTTTGATATATCAGCTGATGTAAGAAGGGCTATATAAATACATTTGATTTGATTGATTTACAATTGTTTACGTGCCTACACATTCATGCTAAGTTAGATGCTACTGTCACTATTAACATACACTCGGATCTGCTTCACCTGTATTGTGCTTGTGCTTCCCCATTTTCTCCTGTGTATTTATAGCTGTGTTTTCTGTTTGTCTGCTGCCAGTTCGTCTTGTCTCGTCAAGCCTGCCAGCGTAGGCTTGACGAGACAAGTCCCTGTTTTCTAGTCCGACCTTTTCAGCCTGCTCTGAGCCCGCCTGCCATACCATTCTGCCTGCTCTGACCTTGAGGCTGCCGCCCTGCACCCATCTGACTCTGACCTGGTTTACAAACTTCTGCCTGCCCTCGACCTGCCTCTTGCCTGCCCCTTGTCTATTTAAGCAATAAGGCATGAGGGGGTGTGGGGGTGTGGTATACAACCAATATACCACGGCTAAAGGCTGTTCTTAAGCACAGCGCAATGCAGAGTGCCTGCATACAGCCCTTAGCCGTGGTATTTTGGCCATATACTACAAACCCCCAAGGTGCCTAATTGCTATTATAAATTGGTTACCCATGTAATTAGAGCAGTAAAAATACATGTTTTGTCATTCCCGTGGTATATGGTCTGATATACCAAGGCTGTCAGCCAATTAGCATTAAGGGCTCGAACTACCCAGTTTATAATAATAATTATCAGAGACTCGAACCATCTGCCTCCTGTGTCTGCATTTGGGTCTCGTCCTGTGCCGTTATACTAACAGTGTGTTATTTTAGTCGTGTGTCGTGGTGGGGAGAGGGGATATAACCTGGGGAGGGCAGGCTAGTCCCCTTGTAGAGCACAATCACTATGGTTGAATAAACACAATCACACACCTCAATTTTATCAGGCTCCTGAAGCAAACACACAAGCAAATACAGAAAGTGGGAGAGAGAGAGAGAGAGAGAGAGAGAGAGGAGAGAGAAAGAGAGAGCGAGTGAAGAGAGAGAGCGAGAGCGAGAGAGAGAGAGAGAGAGAGAGAGAGAGCGAGAGCGCAAGAGAGGGGAGGAGAGAGAGAGAGAGAGAGAGAGAGAGAGAGAGAGCAAGAGAGGGGAGGAGAGAGAGAGAGAGAGAGAGAGAGAGAGAGAGAGAGAGGGAGAGAGAGAGAGAGAGAGAGAGAGAGAGAGGGAGGAGAGGAGAGAAAGAGAGAGCGAGTGAAAAGGTGAGAGAGCGAGAGAGAGAGTGCGAGGAGAGAGAGAGAGCGAGAGAGGGGGGAGAGAGAGAGAGAGAGAGAGCAAGAGAGGGGAGGAGAGAGAGAGAGAGAGAGAGAGAGAGAGAGAGGGGAGAGAGAGAGAGAGAGAGAGGGAGGAGAGGAGAGAAAGAGAGAGCGAGTGAAGAGAGAGAGCGAGAGCGAGAGCGAGAGAGAGAGAGAGAGAGAGAGAGCGAGAGCGCAAGAGAGGGGAGGAGAGAGAGAGAGAGAGAGAGAGAGCAAGAGAGGGGAGGAGAGAGAGAGACTTTGACTTTTGACTTTTGGTCTTTCTTTATTGAAACATTCTCAATTCATTTAAAACTCACCCCCCACTCCTAAAATAAAAAAATAAAAATATATCCTGTACAAATCACCATACACAAAAACCTCTCCTACAACCGTATATCCAAAACATCTTCCCCAGCAATACAGACAGCCCCCCAACACACCATATCTCCTCAAACATCTCCACACATTTGATCATTTTATAGAACTCAAACTCAACCCTAAGGCGCAGAGACCATCCCATTAAACAGTAGTAAAGGGTCTGTTATCCCCCCACCTTTGACCCTGTTCCTCCTTGTTAGCCAAATAGCTAACTTTGCCTGAGCAAACAGAAAATTCAACAAAACACATTTTTCTTTCTCCTTACTCGAATACCTGTATCCCATTATAAACATCCCAACAGCAAAAACCACCCCCAACCTGTCACACAGACATTCCAACAGAGACATTAATGGCATTAACCTGGTGCACACAGAAAACACATGAATTACAGTTTCTTTCATTTGACAGAAAGGACACCCTGCCCAATTCCCGGATCAACCCGTGCCAACCAGCTGTTAGTGGCCAGGGCTCCATGAAGAACCCTCCACTGGAGGTCCCCTGACCTCTTTGGTACTGGGGGTTTGTAGAGCGCCCTCCATCTAAAACCCACCATACTCTCCGCCCCCACATACCCCCTGCCACTGATGTGCCTTCACTCCTGTTAGGCTTCTAATGCTCCTAACCTTAACACAGAGGTTGTAGAGGGCTTTACCTCCCACCCCCTCAAACTCCCCAGGCTCGGAGTGTTAAAATCTAACAAGTCCTCCAGACCCCCTTGCCAGTCTCCAGTCTCTGCCGTCACCTGCAGTGGCGGGAACATTGGTGGCCCTCTCCCTTTGGCCTCTCAAACACCCCCTTACCGGCTCAGACAGTGCCTCCTGGACCTCCTCCAGGAATCTCTCCAGCAGCCTAAGAGACGTTATTCCTGTTTGTTGCGCCAAGACCTCCGGGGTTTTCCACCCTCCTCTCCCAGCAGTCTCAGGTCACCCAGCCTTTGTAAACCCCCTGCCATCAGTTGCCTCTGCAGGTTGGCCGACTGAACCGATCTCAAAGGGATGGCTGGGTTGTGGAAGATAGGCTCCTCCCACACCCACTGCCCAGGCTCCACACCCCTTCTCGTGTGGGTCTTAGCAGCTGCCAGGCCCTCAGCACCGCAGAGTAAAACTCTGAGAGACCTGCTGTACTCAGCCTCTCCAGCTTCATGAGGAACAGCTGCCGGTCCAACCCTAATCCGCCAGCTCTCCTCAGCAGCGCATGCTGGTTCCCTCCAGCCAACATCAGTGTGGTACAGCAGTCTCTGCACCGCCTTTAGTCGGAAAGCAGCCATCCTGCTCTCCAGTTCCACCAGGCCCTGTCCTCCTTCGTGTACGGTCATGTACAAAACTGCTGCCTTCAGCCAGTGATGTCCCGACCAAAAGAAGTCCACCAGCTTGCGTTGCAGGTCTGCAAGCAGACCGGCGGGGGTTGAGGACAGCCAGTTTATGCCACAAGGAAGATGCCACCAGGTTGTTGATTATCAGCACCCTCCCTCTATATGACACTTGGGACAGGAGCCACCTCCACCTGGCCAGTCTTGACACCACTGCCTGTGACAGCCCCTCCCAGTTCTTGCTGACCCACCTCTCCGAGCCCAGGTACACCCCCAACACTTTAAGCCCTTCACAACCCCACTGCAAACCCCCTGGAAGCAGAGGAGGAGCCCTATCCCCCATGCCCCACATAACAGAGCTTTGCTCTTTCCCCAGTTTACCTTAGCTGATGAAGCTCCTCGTACACCTTCAGACTGGTCTCTAGTTCCTGCATATCTTGCTCATCCCTGACCATCACAGAAACATCATCTGCATATGCTGAGACTGCTATTCCTGTCACCACATCCATGCCTGTCCAGCACACTCCCCGCAGTCTCCTGCGTAGCAGTCCTAAAAAGGCTCAATGGCTAGTGTGTACAGCTGCCCAGATAGAGGGCATCCTTGTCTAATCCCCGTCTCACCCAGACTGGCCTACTGAGCCCCCTCCCACCTTAACCATACATGACGCCCCAGCATACAACAGCTTCACACAGGTCACAAAACTCTTCCCAAACCCAAACACAGACATCACATTAAACAGATACTCATGATCCACTCTATCAAAAGCCTTCTCTTGATCTAAAGAGACCAGTCCAAAGTTCACATTAGAACCTCTCGACAAGTCCAACATGTCCCTAATCAAGAACAAGTTGTCCGTGATTGAGCGTCCCTACACAATATGTCTGGTCCTTGTGTATTATAGAGTCCAGATGGGACTTCAGTCTGTTAGAGAGGACCTTGGCAAAAATCTTGTAGTCCGCACAGAGTAATGCCACAGGCCTCCAGTTCTTAAGTTCACACAAGTCCCCTTTTTTGGGCAGGAGAGTCAGAGCCGCCCGACGGCAGCTCATCGGCAACTCTCCTACCCCGACGCATTCACGCAACACGCAAAAGAAATCCTGTCCAATTGTTCCCCAGAATTTTTTGTAAAATTCCACTGGAAGTCCATCGACCCCGGGTGCACGACCGGGGACATCTGGGTTACTGCCTCTGCCAGTTCGTGTGACAACAGAGGAATGTCCATTTCATCCCTCTGTGCCCGAGAGAGCTTAGGGAGTCCTTCGAACAAGACCTGAGCACACATAGGATCACACATTTCTGCCCTATACAATTCAGTATAAAACTCCACAGTCCGCTCCCGCATCTCCCCCACCACAGAGGTCACCCTCCCATCAGACAGCCGTAGACAATGCATACCCTTGGCATCACTGCTCTGTCTTTCCAAACCAAAGAAGAAGGAGCTGGGAGCATCCATCTCCTTGAGCATGGAGAACCTAGCTCTTACAAGTGCTCCCTTGCTTTAACCTGGAAAAACTGCCCAGGTCCCTACCATCGGCTAAGTTAGCCTGGAGGCCTACATTGCCTTGCCCCACCATCTCTACCTCCATCTCACTAATACACCGCTCTAGTTCCCCAATACTCTCCTAGCCTCTGAGGATGAGAGAGCTGTGTACTGTTGACAGAAAAGCCGAATTTGCACTTTCCCCACATCCCACCATTGACTCAGAGACTCATACTCCTCTCTTCGCTGCCCCCATCTTTCCCAAAAAGTCTGGAAACCTGAGCAAAAGGTGGCATCTTGTAAGAGCTTTACATTGAACTTCCAATAAGATGCCTGCCGGGGCCCTGGTGAAATAGACAGCCGAGCCATGGTTATGTGGTGATCCGAAAACCCCACTGGGAGAATGGTAGCACCCAGCAGCCTATTGCTCTGATTCCTGGACATGTAAAAACGATCAAGTCGAGCTGCACTCACCCTAGCCCCAAAACCTTCACCCACGTATACTGTCTTGTGTTTGGATGTTTAGTTCTCCAAACATCCACTAGGTCAAACTGGTTAAAGATGTCCCTTAACACTCCCACTGACACTGAATGAGGCTCTTCCCCATTTCTGTCTTTTGTAAAATCCATTGTACAGTTCCAGTCACCTCCGATCACCAGCGTCTCCTCAGGCGCTACTTGTGAGAGTTCCTGTCTAAGACTCCCAAATAGAACCCCTCTTTCTCTCCCTGTGTTAGGCGCATACACATTTATAAAGACAAAAACCATGTTGTTAATTTCTGCTTTAACAACAAGCAACCTACCCCTACACACCTCCTTTGAGGAGCAAATTTTTACAGCCAGACCCGGTGCAAAAAGGACTGCCACCCCTGCACTAAGATTTGTCCCATGGCTCAACACACTTGCCCCTTTCCACCAGAGCCCCCAATCAACTTCATTCACCACATCACTATGAGTCTCCTGCAGAAACAACACCTGTACTTTTTTTTTGTTTTACATATTCACCCAACACACTCCTCTTTCCCGCATCTCTGGCGCCATTTATATTGAGCGAGCCTACCCGAAGAGTCTCCATAAGAAGTGGGAGAAAAGCCAGCAGAGAAATAGACCAATAGCAAAGCTCAAAAAGCCCCAGTGTCAGTAAGAAATTAAACATTTAAACAGTGTCTGAAGGTAAACCTTACGCACTATTGTGACCCACTTCCTCAACCTAAACCGTTTCCTGGGTGAGAGGGCACCATGCCCTCATTTCTCATAGCATGTTGTACTGATCTTACAAACTTTCTAGGATCAGGAAAAAAGTCTCAAGATTAACTTTTTCCCCTTAGTCTCATTCAGGAACCTTGTCAGTTCTCTCAACGTGTACTTAGACCCCTCTGGTTGACTGGCTGTCAGCTCCGGGCCAATTGAAGAGGAGTCTGAAAAAATAACTCCTCATCCTCTTCCTCAGACTCACTTTCCTCCTCTTCTCTATCTCCCACCCTGACCACCTGCCCTTTCTCTCTGTTTAGGGCCTCACCCACAGCAACAGGCAACATTTCCATGGTACCTTTATCCACATCCTTTTTCCTTTTCCTCTTGACACCCTCCTCCTCCCCCTAATCTCTTACACTTCCCCACTATACTCTCCTCATCCACTAGAATAACCTGACTAGACGCAGTATCATCTGCACCACCCTCTATAGCATGACTAGGGCCAGCCTCAGCTACACCACCCTCCATAGCATGACTAGGGCCAGCCTCAGCTACACCACCCTCCATAGCATGACTAGGCCCAGCATCATCTGCACCACCCTCCATAGCATGTCTAGGCCCAGCCTCAGCTACCCCACCATCTCTAGCCTGACTAGACCCAGCCTCTGCTTCTCCACCATCTCTAGCCTGACTAGCCCCAGCCTCATCTACACCACCATCTCTAGACTGACTAGGCCCAGCCTCTGCTGTCTGCATCTCCTTACCCCTGCATTTTGACCTCGATTTCCCCCACTTGCACCCTCACTCCGTCTATGGCCTTTATGTGGGCACGCAAAGCTCTTGTGCCCCAAATCCCCACATTCAAAACACCGTAGACTATCTGTGCTGGCAAAACCTGCATAGAGCCCCTCCCCATGCCTCACTTTGAAATGCACATTTAGCTGTTGCTCATTATTGTTCAGAAACATAAACACTTGTCGTCTGAACGAAACAACGTGTTTAACGGCATCTGCCTGAAAACCTGCTGACAGTACACGGAAACCGCTAGCAAACTTACCATGAAACGACTCAGCTCTTTCCTAATTTGATCGTCCGTAATAAACGGAGGCAAATTTGCCACTACAACTCTTGTTGAAGGGGTAGAGAGAGGTGAAATTGACACCAACACATCTCTTACAAATATTCCGCTAGCAATTAGCCTACCGACCAAATTTGCCCTTTTCATGAACACAACCACAGCTTTGTTCATTCTAGAAGCAGAATGTATAAACTCAGCTCCTACCTGTTCACCGACCGCGAGCAGAACCTCCTCCACCTTAACTCCGTTCTCAGGAACACACCTGAATCCATGCTGTATCGACAGCGTCTCGTCCGCGCTAGGCTGAGAAGCCATTGCGCACACTACACCTTCCACCCCCGGAAAGTTACTCTGTCCTCTTCCACCCTAACTTTGAAAAAAACTTTGGATACCGCTAAAAACAAATATTGCATTAACCCTCCACCATAGAAAATAACATGTAAAGAAAAGAATCAAGAAAGTTAGTTAGGATAGAGCTTTCCACACCAAACACTCAAACTCCAAAAACACCCAGCATGCACCGAGAGAGAGAGAGAGAGAGAGAGAGAGAGAGGGAGAGAGAGAGAGAGAGAGAGAGAGAGGGAGGAGAGGAGAGAAAGAGAGAGCGAGTGAAAAGGTGAGAGAGCGAGAGAGAGAGTGCGAGGAGAGAGAGAGAGCGAGAGAGGGGAGGAGAGAGAGAGAGAGGACAAAAAGAGGACACAGGCCTTCTGTTCCATTGTGAGCAGGTCTTTAATAAGGATCAGATAAACATGACCATTGTGAGCAGTTGCCAACCTGGTATTATAAACCATACATGAGAGCCACAGCTGGGCTAGGAGGGGTGGGTTTGTGTGTGTGTGTCTGCGTGTGCGTGTGTGCATATGTCTGTCTTGTGTGTGTGTGTGTGTAGCTCAGTTGATAGCGAATGTCGCTTGCATGGCGCTTGCAACGTCAGGGTCGTGGGTTTGATTCCCAAAGGGGACCAGTATGAAAACTGTATGAAAATGTATGGACTCACTACTGCAAGTCGCTCTGGATAAGAGCGTCTGCTAAATTACTCAAATGTAATGTAAAATGTGTGTACCCTTGTGTGTCTGGCTTGTGTAACCTCTTCCCAGAATCACAGGGATGACAGAGGGATTTGTTTCGGGGTAGAAGGATTAACTGAGACTATGGCCGTGGAAGCAGCTCAGTTCCAGCTGGGTAAAACCGACGTCCCTAATCACTGGCGTAATCTGACTACTGTAATATCATAACAATCAGCAACACATCTGCCTATTCATTTCACCACTAATACAATAATAGTGATTAAACATCTGGTGACTCGGCCTCAGTGCAATCAAGAACAGAGGTTCTGACTCTCATCTGTTATGTACGATTTCTACCTGTCCTCTATCCAATCTGTGTAACACACACACAGACAGAGAGACATACACACACACTCTCCCCGGTACTGCTGCCCTCCCTCCAATTACTTTCACCTCACCTCCCCCCAAAACACCTTGGCCTACCCTCATCCAGCCCACGTGCCTCCAAGTCACCCCCTGGTCCACCCCCTAGCCCACAGCTTCAGACCTGTCCTCCACCAGCCCTCACCATCCAACCAACTGCTTGTCATCTGTTACCACCCCACATCCAGTGATTGAGCTCCAGACCTGTTGCCCAAATTACCCTCGGGTTCCCCCAGTCTGGGCCACTGACTGGGGTTTCCTGTCTGGAGCTCTGGATCTTTCGGGCCACAATGAAAGGCCTATTGTTCACCTAGGTGGTCCCTACAGGACTAACCCCCCTTCACATACACCCGCACACATATGCACACACACACGCGCGCACACACACACACACATGGACCTACCTACACACAGTTATACACACACACTTATGCACACAAACATAAGCTACACAGACAGACAGACACACACACACACACACACACACACACACACACACACACACACACACACACACACACACACACACACACACACACACACACACACATCCCCTAACCCTCTAATCATGGAGCAGGGGACAGGGAGCGGTGGGGCTAGAGTGGTGATAGTGGTAAATATTTAGGTGTGGGTTGTAACTACATTGTGTAATTCAGCCACAGCAACTTCCTTCCTGTCTTACGATGTTTAGTCTCGGTCTGCTGTCGCTCGCTGATTCCTCTCATCTGATTGGTCTATTTGATCTGTCCCCCACTCCCTCTCATATGTCTGGTTTGCTCCCCAGGATAGGTTGCCCCATAACCACAGATCTAGAATCAGCTTACCCTACCCCAATCCTAACCCTAACCATAACGAGGGTAAGAGCACAACTGATCTTAGATCAAAGACTAGGGGAAACATGCTACCATTCTCCAGATGGACCATGACCACAATGGTAGTTGTCCTCCAGTTGAGTTCATTAAAGGACCAAAGACAGCAGCAGCTACACACCATTAAACAACCACACACCCTACGTACTCAGGAAGAATACACACCATAAAACAACCACACACCCTATGTACTCAGGAAGAATACACACCATAAAACAACCACACACCCTACGTACTCAGGAAGAATACACACCATTAAACAACCACACACCCTATGTACTCAGGAAGAATACACACCATAAAACAACCACACACCCTACATACTCAGGAAGAATACACACCATAAAACAACCACACACCCTACGTACTCAGGAAGAATACACACCATAAAACAACCACACACCCTATGTACTCAGGAAGAATAAACAGCATATGACGAAAATGGAAGGAGGGACACTAGTAGAGAAAGAAAGAAAAGAAGAATAAAAGACAACAAATAGGTAGAGAAGTGACCCCCCCCCACCATCACACAGCTAAGAACCTCACACATAAGAAGAGAAGTGACCCCCCCCCACCATCAGACAGCTAAGAACCTCACACATAAGAAGAGAAGTGACCCCCCCCCCACCATCACACAGCTAAGAACCTCACAAATAAGAAGAGAAGTGACCCCCCACCATCACACAGCTAAGAACCTCACACATAAGAAGAGAAGTGACCCCCCCACCATCACACAGCTAAGAACCTCACACATAAGAAGAGAAGTGACCCCCCACCATCACACAGCTAAGAACCTCACACATAAGTAGAGAAGTGACCCCCCCCACCATCACACAGCTAAGAACCTCACACATAAGAGAAGTGACCCCCCACCATCACACAGCTAAGAACCTCACACATAAGAGAAGTGACCCCCCCACCATCACACAGCTAAGAACCTCACACATAAGAGAAGTGACCCCCCACCATCACACAGCTAAGAACCTCACACATAAGTAGAGAAGTGACCCCCCCACCATCACACAGCTAAGAACCTCACACATAAGTAGAGAAGTGACCCCCCCACCATCACACAGCTAAGACCCCCCCATCACACAGCTAAGAACCTCACACATAAGCAGAGAAGTGATCCCCCCACCATCACACAGCTAAGAACCTCACACATAAGAAGAGAAGTGACACCCCCCCACCATCACACAGCTAAGAACCTCACACATAAGTAGAGAAGTGACCCCCCACCATCACACAGCTAAGAACCTCACACATAAGAAGAGAAGTGACCCCCCCACCATCACACAGCTAAGAACCTCACACATAAGAAGAGAAGTGACCCCCCCACCATCACACAGCTAAGAACCTCACACATAAGAAGAGAAGTGACCCCCCACCACCATCACACAGCTAAGAACCTCACACATAAGTAGAGAAGTGACCCCCCCCCCCACCATCACACAGCTAAGAACCTCACACATAAGAGAAGTGACCTCCCCCACCATCACACAGCTAAGAACCTCACACATAAGAGAAGTGACCCCCACATCACACAGCTAAGAACCTCACACATAAGTAGAGAAGTGACCCCCCCCCACCATCACACAGCTAAGAACCTCACACATAAGTAGAGAAGTGACCCCCTCACCATCACACAGCTAAGAACCTCACACATAAGAAGAGAAGTGACCCCCCCATCACACAGCTAAGAACCTCACACATAAGTAGAGAAGTGATCCCCCCCCCACCATCACACAGCTAAGAACCTCACACATAAGTAGAGAAGTGACCCCCCCACCATCACACAGCTAAGAACCTCACACATAAGTAGAGAAGTGACCCCCCACCATCACACAGCTAAGAACCTCACACATAAGTAGAGAAGTGACCCCCCCCACCATCACACAGCTAAGAACCTCACACATAAGTAGAGAAGTGATCCCCCCCCACCATCACACAGCTAAGAACCTCACACATAAGTAGAGAAGTGACCCCCCCACCATCACACAGCTAAGAACCTCACACATAAGTAGAGAAGTGACCCCCCACCATCACACAGCTAAGAACCTCACACATAAGAAGAGAAGTGATCACACAGCTAAGAACCCCCCCACCATCACACAGCTAAGAACCTCACACATAAGAAGAGAAGTGACCCCCCACCATCACACAGCTAAGAACCTCACACATAAGAAGAGAAGTGACCCCCCACCATCACACAGCTAAGAACCTCACACATAAGAAGAGAAGTGATCCCCCCACCATCACACAGCTAAGAACCTCACACATAAGAAGAGAAGTGACCCCCCCACCATCACACAGCTAAGAACCTCACACATAAGAAGAGAAGTGACCCCCCACCATCACACAGCTAAGAACCTCACACATAAGAAGAGAAGTGACCCCCCACCATCACACAGCTAAGAACCTCACACATAAGAAGAGAAGTGACCCCCCCACCATCACACAGCTAAGAACCTCACACATAATAGAGAAGTGACCCCCCACTATCACACAGCTAAGAACCTCACACATAAGAGAAGTGACCCCCCCACCATCACACAGCTAAGAACCTCACACATAAGAGAAGTGACCCCCCCACCATCACACAGCTAAGAACCTCACACATAAGAAGAGAAGTGACCCCCCACCATCACACAGCTAAGAACCTCACACATAAGAGAAGTGACCCCCCACATCACACAGCTAAGAACCTCACACATAAGTAGAGAAGTGACCCCCCCACCATCACACAGCTAAGAACCTCACACATAAGTAGAGAAGATCCCCCCCCCACCATCACACAAGTGACCCCCACCACCATCACACAGCTAAGAACCTCACACATAAGTAGAGAAGTGACAGCCCCTCCCCCACCATCACACAGCTAAGAACCTCACACATAAGTAGAGAAGTGACCCCTCCCCCACCATCACACAGCTAAGAACCTCACACATAAGTAGAGAAGTGACCCCTCCCCCACCATCACACAGCTAAGAACCTCACACATAAGTAGAGAAGTGACCCCCCACCATCACACAGCTAAGAACCTCACACATAAGTAGAGAAGTGACCCCCCCACCATCACACAGCTAAGAACCTCACACATAAGAAGAGAAGTGACCCCCACCATCACACAGCTAAGAACCTCACACATAAGAAGAGAAGTGACCCCCCCACCATCACACAGCTAAGAACCTCACACATAAGTAGAGAAGTGATCCCCCCACCATCACACAGCTAAGAACCTCACACATAAGAAGAGAAGTGACCCCCCACCATCACACAGCTAAGAACCTCACACATAAGAAGAGAAGTGACCCCCCACCATCACACAGCTAAGAACCTCACACATAAGTAGAGAAGTGACTCCCCCCACCATCACACAGCTAAGAACCTCACACATAAGTAGAGAAGTGACCCCCCACCATCACACAGCTAAGAACCTCACACATAAGTAGAGAAGTGATCCCCCCACCATCACACAGCTAAGAACCTCACACATAAGAAGAGAAGTGACCCCCCACCATCACACAGCTAAGAACCTCACACATAAGAAGAGAAGTGACCCCCCCACCATCACACAGCTAAGAACCTCACACATAAGTAGAGAAGTGACCCCCCCACCATCACACAGCTAAGAACCTCACACATAAGAAGAGAAGTGACCCCACCCCCCACCATCACACAGCTAAGAACCTCACAAATAAGTAGAGAAGTGACCCCCACCATCACACAGCTAAGAACCTCATAAATAAGTAGAGAAGTGACCCCCCCTCCATCACACAGATAAGAACGTCGACATAGCTATCACACGGCCAATAAACACTGCTCTATTTACAGTACCAGTCAAATGTTTGTACACACCAACTCATTCAAGGGTTTTTCTTTATTTTTACTATTTTCCACATAGTCGAATAATGAAAACATCAAAACTATGAAATCGCACATGTTGAATCATGAAGTAAGCAAAGAAAGTGTTAAACAAGTCAAACTATATTTAAAGTAGCCACTCTTTGATTTGATGACAGCTTTGCACACTCTTGGTATTCTCTCAACCAGCTTCACCTGGAATGCTTTTCCAACAGTCTTGAGGGAATTCCCACATATGCTGAGCACTTGTTGGCTGCTTTTCCTTCACTCTGCGGTCCAACTCATCCCAAACCATCTCAATTGGGTTGAGGTTGGGTGATTGTGGAGGCCAAGTCATCTGATGCAGCACTCCATCACTCTCCTTCTTGGTCAAATAGCCCTTACATAGCCTGGAGGTGTGTTGGGTCATTGTCCTGTTGAAAACAAATGATAGTCCCACTAAGCACAAACTAGATGGGATGGCGTATCGCTGCAGAATGCTGTGGTAACCATGCTGGTTAAGTGTGCCTTGAATTCTAAATCTATCACTGACAGTGTCACCAACAAAGCACCACCACACCATCACACCTCCTCCTCCAAGCTTCATGGTGGGAACCACACATGTGGAGATCACCCTTTCACCTACTATGCGTCTCACAATGACACAGCGGATGGGAACCAAATATCTCAAATTTGGACTCATCAGACCAAAGGACAGATTTACACAGGTCTAATGTCCATTGCTCGTGTTTTCTTGGCCCAAGCAAGTCGCTTCTTCTTATTGCTGTCATTTAGTAGTTGTTTCTTTGCAGCAATTCCACCATGAAGGCCTGATTCACACAGTCTCCTCTGAACAGTTGATGTTGAGATGTGAAATGTTACTTGAACTCTGTGAAGCATTTATTTGGGCTGCCATTTCTGAGGCTCGTAAGTCGAATGAACTTCCTTTCCTGTGGAGATCCTCATGATAGCCAGTTTCATCATAGCACTTGATGGTTTTTGCGACTGCACTTGAAGAAACTTTCAAATTTCTTGACATATTCCGGATTGACTGACCTTCATGTCTTAAAGTAATGATGGACTGTTGTTTCTCTTTGCTTATTTGAGATGTTCTTGCAATACTATTGACTTGGTCTTTTACCAAATAGGGCTATCTTCTGTATACCCCCCCCCACACACACACACACACACACCTTGCGACAAAAACACAACTGATTGGCTCAAACACATTAAGAAGGAAAGAAATTCCACAAATTAACTTTTAACAAGACACACCTGTTAATTGAAATGTATTCCAGGTGACATTCGCACTGAGCTAAAGGGTAGAGCTGCAGCTTTGAAGGTGCGGGACTCTATCCCGGAAGCTTACAAGAAATTCTGCTATGCCCTGCAACTAACGATCAAACAGGCAAAGCGTCAACACAGGGCTAAGATTGAATCATACTACACCAGCTCCGATGCTTGTCTTATGTGGCAGGGCCTGCAAACTATTACAGACTACAAAGGGAAGCACAGCCACGAGCCTACCAGACGAGCTAAATCACTTCTTTGCTCGCTTCGAGGCAAGCAACACTGAGGCATGCATGAGAGCATCAGCTGTTCCGGACGACTGTGTGATCACGCTCTCCGTAGCCGAAGTGAGTAAGACCTTTAAACAGGTCAACATCCACAAGGCTGCGGGTGCCATACGGATTACCAGGATGTGTGCTCCGGGCATGTGCTGACCAAATGTCACATGTCACCACATTTTCAGCATGTCCCTGATTGAGTCTGTAATACAAACATGTTTCAAGCAGACCACCATAGTCCCTGTTCCCAAGAACACAAAGGCAACCTGCCTAAATGACTACAGACCCGTAGCACTCACGTCCGTAGCCATGAAGTGCTTTGAAAGGTTGTTAATGGCTCACATCAACACCATTAACCCAGAAACCCTAGACCCACTCCAATTTGCATAACGCCCAAACAGATCCACAGATGATGCAATCTCTATTGCACTCCACACTGCCCTTTCCCACCTGGACAAAAGGAACACTTATGTGAGTGTTCATTGACTACAGCTCAGCGTTCAACACCATAGTACCCTCAAAGCTCCTCACTAAGCTAAGGATCCTGGAATTAAACACCTCCCTCTGCAACTGGATCCTGGACATCCTGAAAGGCCATCCCCAGGTGGTGAGGGTAGGTAGCAACATATCTGCCACGCTGATCCTCAACACAGGAGATCCACAGGGGTGCGTGCTCAGTCCCCTCCTGTACTCTCTGTACACCCGAGACTGCATGGCCAGGCACGACTCCAACACCATCATTAAGTTTGCAGACGACACAACAGCGGTAGGCCTGATCAACGACAACGATGAGCCAGCCTATAGGGAGACAGTCAGAGACCTGGCCGGGTGATGCCAGAATAATAACCTATCCCTCAACGTAACCAAGTCTAAGGAGATGATTGTGGTCTAGAGGAAAAGGAGGACCGAGCATGCCCCCATTCTCATCGATGGGGGCTGTAGTGGAGCAGGTTGAGAGCTTCAAGTACCTTGGTGTCCACATCAATAACAAACTAAAATGGTCCAAACACACCAAGACAGTCGTAAAGAGGGCCTATTCCCTATACAAAGCCTATTCCCCCTCAAAAAACTAAAATGATTTGGCATGGGTCCTGTCCTGAGATACTCAAAAGGTTCTACAGCTGCAACATCGAGAGCATCCTGGCTGGTTGCATCACTGCCTGGTACGGCAATTGCTCGGCCTCTGACCACAGGTCACTACAGAGGGTTGTGCGTACGGCCCAGTACATCACTGGGGCTAAGCTGCCTGCCATCCAGGACCTCTACACCAGGTGGTGTCAGAGGAAGGCCCTAAAAATTGTCAATGACCCCAGCCACCCCAGTCATAGACTGTTCTCTCTACTACCGCATGGCAAGCGGTACCAGAATGCCAAGTCTAGGACAAAAATGCTTCTCAACAGTTTTTACCCACAAGCCACAACCCACAAGCCATGATTACCTGAACAGGTAATCAAATGGCTACCCAGACTATTTGCATTGTGTACCCCCCCCCAACCCCTCTTTCACACTGCTGCTACTCTCTGTTTATCATATATGCAAAGTCACTTTAACTATACATTCATGTACATACTACCTCAATTGGCCTGACCAACCAGTGCTCCCGCACATTGGCTAACCGGGCTATCTACATTGTGTCCTACCACCCACCAACCCCTCTTTACGCTACTGCTACTCTCTGTTCATCACTTTAACCATATCTACATGTACATACTACCTCAATCAGCCTGACTAACCGGTGTCTGTATGTAGCCTCGCTACTTTTATAGCTTGTCTTTTTATTGTTGTTTTATTTCTTTACTTACCTATGGTTCACCTAATACCTTTTTTTGCACTATTGGTTAGAGCCTGTAAGTAAGCATTTCACTGTAAGGTCTTCTACACATGTTGTTTTCGGCGCACGTGACATATAAACTTGGATTTGATAATCTCATGAAGCTGGTTGAGAGAATGCCAAGAGTTTGCAAAGCTGTCATCAAGGCAAAGGGTGGCTAGTTTCAAGAATCTCAAATATATTTAGATTTGTTTAACACTTTTTTGGTTACTTCCTGATTCCATCCATGTAATTTCATAGTTTTGATGTCTTCATTATTATTCTACAATGTAGAAAATAGTAAAACGTAAAGAAAAACCCTGGAATGAGTAGGTGTGTCCAAACGTTTGACTGGTACTGTATATAGAAATGCATCTACACAGAAGAACAATAGTAAATAGTAAAAAAGGGAAGGAAAGAAGTGGAACAAGAGGGGGGATAGAGTACGGGTCAGTGCTATCCGGGTGACTTGGGACGTCCCATCCCTCAACCCCAACTTTAACCCAGAACCAGAACCAGAACCCTTACCTTAACCATTTTAAATTTCGACTTCAATTGGGTGGGAACGTCCCAAGGATTCCGTATAGCACGACCATAGAGTAAGTCAGAAAAAAAAACAAATAAAGAAGTACAAGCGTAGAACAAGTAAAGTGACACTACAGAAGCACAGCCCAAGAACATTTCCACTGACATGGTCTTGGTCATGTGTCATTAAATCAACACACACTCCACCACCTCTTCCCAGCATGGACACTTCCACATTTCCTTTACTGCAGTAATGAGAACCGCTGTACAATGTAAATCAGCGTAAGCATGTTTATGTTGTAACCAAAACACACTACATAGATTTAGTGTAATGCAATGGTGGGGTCAAGAGTTTACTGTGTGATATTATTACCATGTTGCCATGGAGCAGGAAAACTGGCCTATAGAAAACAAAGGTAGATTTAGACCTCTCTGGATGATGTATGAAGTAGGGAATAAAGTGTGTATGCATACAGTAGCTTGCAAAAGTATTCACCCCCCTTGGCATTTTTCCTATTTTGTTGCCTTACAACCTGGAATTAAAATGGATTTTGGGGGGGGGGGGTTGTATCATTTGATTTACTCAACATGCCTACCACTTTGAAGATGCAAAATATTTTTTATTGTGAAACCAACAAGAAATAAGACAAAAATAACGGAAAACTTGAGCGTGCATAACTATTCACCCCCCCCAAAAGTCAACACTTTGTAGAGCCACCTTTTGTAGCAATTACAGTTGCAAGTCTCTTGGGGGTATGTCCCATTAAGATGGCACATCTAGCCACTGGGATTTTGGCCCATTCTTCAAGGCAAAACAGCTCCAGCCCCTTCAAGTTGGATGGGTTCCGCTGGTGTACAGCAATCTTTAAGTCATACCTTAGATTCTCAATTGGATTGAGGTCTGGGCTTTGACTAGGCCATTACAAGACATTTAAATGTGTCCCCTTAAACCACTTGAGTGTTGCTTTAGCACTATGCTTAGGGTCATTGTCCTGCTGGAACGCGAACCTCCATCCCAGTCTCAAATCTCTGGAAGTCTGAAACAGGTTCCCCTCAATAATTTCACTTTATTTAGCGCTATCCATCATTCATTCAATTCAAGGATGGAATCCTCAGGGTGATGAGAGGTGTTGGGTTTTTCGCCAGACATAGACAAAAAGCTCAATTTTAGTCCCATCTGACCAGAGTACCTTCTACCATATGTTTGGGAGTCTCCCACATGCCTTCTGGCAAATACCAAACATGTTTGCTTATTTATTTCTTTAAGCAATGGCTTGTTTCTGGTCAATCTTCCGTAAAGCCCAGCTCTGTGGAGTGTACGGCTTAAAGTGGTCCTATGGACTCCAATCTCCGCTGTGGAGCTTTGCAGCTCCTTCAGGATTATCTTTGATCTCTTTGTTGCCTCTCTGATTAATGCCCTCTTTGCCTGGTCCGTGAATTTTGGTGGGTGGCACTCTCTTGGCAGGTTTGTTGAGGTGCCATATTATTTCAATTTTTTAATAATGGATTTAATGGTGCTCCGTGGGATGTTCAAAGTTTCAGATATTTTTTTATAACCCAACCCTGATCTGTACTTCTCCACAACTTTGTCCATGACCTGTTTGGAGAGCTCCTTGGTCTTCATGGTGCCGCTTTCTTGGTGGTGCTCCTTGCTTAGTGGTGTTGCAGACTCTGGGGCATTTCAGAACAGGTGTATATGTACCGAGATCATGTGACAGATCATGTGACACTTAGATTGCGCACAGTTTGACTTTATTAAACTAATTATGTGACTCTTTAAGGCTATTGGTTGCACCAGGTCGTATTTAGGGGCTCCATAGCAAAGGGGGTGAATACATATGCACGTACCACTTTTGCATTTTTTAAATTTAATTTTTTAAACAAGTTATTTTTTTATTTCACTTCACCAATTTGGACTATTTTGGGTTTGTCCATTACATGAAATCCAAATAAAAATCCATTTAAATTACAGGTTGTATTGCAACAATATAGGAAAACGCCAAGGGGGATGAATACTTTTGCAAGGCACTGTAGAGTGTTTATTAACAAGAATGAATGCGTCAATGTGAATTACTCCTGCCTTCTGTCTCTTTCTCTGACTGTACTTTCCACTTGCTTCACAAGTCTCTGTGTGTTACGTAATATGGAGAGAGCAGTCCACTGTCCAGACAGAAGAGAGGAGAGGAGAGGAGAGGAGAGAGCAGTCCACTGTCCAGACAGAGGAGAGGACTGCTGCCGTCTCCCCACCTGTTACTCTGCTCAGTGTGCCCATTAGCTGCAATGACGGCACACACACACACACACACACACACACACACACACACACGCTCCGCACCCTCCTCCTGATGTCTCCATTCATCTCAACTGTCACACTCACACACCCACAGCATATTTCACTTCCTCTGTCGGCCTGATAAATTACAGCTCTCTCTCTCTTCTCCTCTCCGCTGCACTCCCCCTCTCTCTCCTCTTGACATCTTTCTCTCTCTATTTTCTCTGACTTTTTCTCAGTTAGGCCTCATATCCACTCAGTGCTCTCTACATACTCTCCAGTAAGGCTTCCTCTTTCACTCACTCGTTACTTATGTACATGAACTGTACATTATTATTCAAGGTAACACAATTGGCAAATCACATTTTATATATATACTGTATACAGTACCAGTCAAAAGTTTGGACACACATACTCATTGGGTTTTTCATTGTTTTTACTATTTTTAATAAGAACTATGAAATAACACATATGGAATCATGCAGTAAATAAAAAAGTGTTAAACAAAATATATTTTATATTTGAGACTCTTCGAAGTAGCCACCCTTTCCCTTGATGACAGCTTTGCACACTCTTGGCATTCTCTCAACCAGCTTCATGAGTTAGTCACCTCGAATGCATTTCAATCAATAGATGTGCCTTGTTAAAAGTTCATTTGTGGAATTTCTTTCCTTCTTAATGCGTTTGAGCAAATCAGTTGTGTTGTGACATGGTAGGGGTGGTATACAGAAGATAGCCCTTTTTGGTAAAGAACAGCTCAAATAAGCAAAGAGAAATGACAGTCCATCATTCCTTTACAACATGAAGGTCAGTCAATGTAGAGCATTTCAGCAGGGTAGCCTAGTGGTTAGAGCGTTGGACTAGTAACCGAAAGGTTGCAAGTTCGAATCCCCGAGCTGACAAGGTACAAATCTGTTGTTCTGCCCCTGAACAGGCAGTTAACCCACTGTTCCTAGGCCGTCATTGAAAATAAGAATTTGTTCTTAACGGACTTGCCTAGTAAAATAAAGGTTAAAAAAATAAAAATAAAAAATAAAAATCAAGAAATGTCAAAGTTGCAGAGGATAAGTTCATTAGAGTTACCAGCCTCAGAAATTGCAGCCCAAATAAATGCTTTACAGAGTTCAAGTAACTCAACATCAATTGTTCAAAGGAGACTGTGTGAATCAGGCCTTCATGGTCGAATTGCTGCAAAGAAACCACTACTAAAGGACAACAATAATAAGAAGAGACATGCTTGGGCCAAGAAACACGAGCAATGGACATTAGAGCGGTGGAAATCTGTCCTTAGGCCTGATGAGTCCAACCGCCGTGTCTTTGTGAGAAATAGAGTAGGTGAACGGATGATCTCCGTATGTGTAGTTCCCACCGGGAAGCATGGAGGAGGAGGTGTGATGGTGTGGGAGTGCTTTGCTGGTGACACTGTCTGTGATTTATTTAGAATTCAAGGCACAATTAACCAGCATGGCTACCACAGCATTCTGCAGCGATACACCATCCCATCTAGTTTGCGCTTAGTGGGACTATAATTTGTTTTGCAACAGGACAATGACCCAACACACCTCCAGGCGGTGTAAGGGCTTTTTGACCAATAAGGAGATCGATGGAGTGATGCATCAGAATACCTGGCCTTAACAATCACCCGACCTCAACCCAATTTAGATGGTTTGGAAAGAGTTGGACCACAGAGTGAAGCAAAAGCAGCCAACAAGTGCTCAGCATATGTGGGAACTCATTCGAGACTGTTGGAAAAGCATTCCTCATGAAGCTGGTTGAGAGAATGCCAAGAGTGTGCAAAGCTGTCATCAAGGCAAAGGGTGGCTTCTTTGTCAACAATTTTAATCTAAAATATATTTAGATTTGTTTAACACTTTTTTGCTTATTTCATGATTTCATGTGTTATTTCATAGTTTCGATGTCTTCACTATTGTTCTACAATGTAGAAAATAGCCAAAATAAGGAAAAACCCTTGAATAAGTAGCTGTGTCCAAACGTTTGGTACTGTATATAGTACAGTAAATATAGG
>NC_088418.1:49258904-49281404 GCF_034236695.1 Oncorhynchus nerka | reverse complement strand
CCTGACATGGGGGCAGACACTAGAGCCCTGTCCCTGACATGGGGGCAGACACTAGAGCCCTTTCGCTGACATGGGGGTAGACACCAGAGCCCTGTCCCTGACATAGGGCAGACATTAGAGCCGTGTCCCTGACATGGGGGCAGACACCAGAGCCCTGTCCCTGACATGGGGGCAGACACTAGAGCCCTGTCCCTGACATGGGGGCAGACACTAGAGCCGTGTCCCTGACATGGGGGCAGACACTAGAGCCCTGTCCCTGACATGGGGGCAGACACTAGAGCCGTGTCCCTGACATGGGGGCAGACACTAGAGCCATGTCGCTGACATGGGGGCAGACACCAGAGCCCTGTCCCTGACATGGGGGCAGACACTAGAGCCCTGTCGCTGACATGGGGGCAGACACTAGAGCCGTGTCCCTGACATGTGAGCAGACACTAGAGCCCTGTCCCTGACATGGGGGCAGACACTAGAGCCCTGTCCCTGACATGGGGGCAGACACTAGAGCCCTGTCCCTGACATGGGGGCAGACACTAGAGCCCTGTCCCTGACATGGGGGCAGACACTAGAGCAGTGTCCCTGACATGTGGGCAGACACTAGAGCCCTGTCCCTGACATGGGGGCAGACACTAGAGCCGTGTCCCTGACATGGGGGCAGACACTAGAGCCCTGTCCCTGACATGGGGGCAGACACCAGAGCCCTGTCCCTGACATGGGGGCAGACACTAGAGCCCTGTCCCTGACATGGGGGCAGACACTAGAGCCCTGTCCCTGACATGGGGGCAGACACTAGAGCCGTGTCCTTGACATGGGGGCAGACACTAGAGCCCTGACCCTGACATGGGGCAGACACTAGAGCCCTGTCCCTGACATGGGGGCAGACACTAGAGCCCTGTCCCTGACATGGGGGCAGACACTAGAGCCGTGTCCCTGACATGGGGCAGACACTAGAGCCCTGTCCCTGACGTGGGGGCAGACACTAGAGCCCTGTCCCTGACATGGGGCAGACACTAGAGCCGTGTCCCTGACATGGGGGCAGACACTAGAGCCCTGTCCCTGACATGGGGGCAGACACTAGAGCCGTGTCCCTGACATGGGGGCAGACACTAGAGCCATGCTGACA
Organism: Oncorhynchus nerka; assembly: GCF_034236695.1. NCBI lineage: Eukaryota > Metazoa > Chordata > Actinopteri > Salmoniformes > Salmonidae > Oncorhynchus > Oncorhynchus nerka. The sequence goes on along the minus strand of NC_088418.1, from coordinate 49,280,284 downwards.
TGGGGGCAGACACCAGAGCCCTGTCCCTGACATGGGGGCAGACATGAGCCCTGGCTGACATGGGGGCAGACACTAGAGCCGTGTCCCTGACATGTGAGCAGACACTAGAGCCCTGTCCCTGACATGGGGCAGACACTAGAGCCCTGTCCCTGACATGGGGGCAGACACTAGAGCCCTGTCCCTGACATGGGGGCAGACACTAGAGCCCTGTCCCTGACATGGGGCAGACATAGAGCAGTGTCCCTGACATGTGGGCAGACACTAGAGCCCTGTCCCTGACATGGGGGCAGACACTAGAGCCGTGTCCCTGACATGGGGCAGACACTAGAGCCCTGTCCCTGACATGGGGGCAGACACCAGAGCCCTGTCCCTGACATGGGGGCAGACACTAGAGCCCTGTCCCTGACATGGGGGCAGACACTAGAGCCCTGTCCCTGACATGGGGGCAGACACTAGAGCCGTGTCCTTGACATGGGGGCAGACACTAGAGCCCTGACCCTGACATGGGGGCAGACACTAGAGCCCTGTCCCTGACATGGGGGCAGACACTAGAGCCCTGTCCCTGACATGGGGGCAGACACTAGAGCCGTGTCCCTGACATGGGGGCAGACACTAGAGCCCTGTCCCTGACGTGGGGGCAGACACTAGAGCCCTGTCCCTGACATGGGGGCAGACACTAGAGCCGTGTCCCTGACATGGGGGCAGACACTAGAGCCGTGTCCCTGACATGGGGGCAGACACTAGAGCCGTGTCCCTGACATGGGCGCAGACACTAGAGCCCTGTCCCTGACATGGGGGCAGACACTAGAGCCCTGTCCCTGACATGGGGGCAGACACTAGAGCCCAGATCAATCAGGTGTGATCAATGTTTTTGTCTTTAATTACAGTTACACTGACCCTTATACAAAACACACACACACGCACACGCACACTCACACGCACACACACGCACACATGCACGTACACACACACACGCACACACACACACACACACACACACACACACACACACACACATACACGCAGACACACACACACACACAAAAGCATGCAATCACACACACACACACACATTCCCCAGCCCCAACTTGAAATGGAAGGCCTCTGCCCTCTAAAAGACAGAACCAATCAAATAAAGACTTGTGCCTGCCTATCAGTCCCTCCCTTCTCTGTCCAGGCAGAAGTAATCAAATCAAGGGTGTGCTCTCTCTCACTAATGAAAAGCTTCCTGTTAAAGAGCTGCTGTTTGGTGTTTGGTGATCCCCCTGTCACTATAAACCAGAAAGCTTGAGTTCCTCCCGGTAAATACCATAGCAGCCAGTAACACAGACACAAACTTTAACCCTGACTCTCTGAGCCAAATATCTGTGGATAATGTATACATATACACTGAGTGCACAAAAGGAGACTATTGGGTTCCTGCTGTGTGTGGAGGCACCACCACTGTACCTCTCTGTGTAACATGTTTACATTCAGGGCCTGTTCAGAGGATCAGCTGCTTGGCTGTTCAAGCCTTGACTGAACATATGGATGTACATAGCTGATCTAATAAACATGGACACAACATGGTGAGAACTTGTACAGAAAATAATGATTTGATAATGAGCATTGTGGTAACACATTATCATTAGACCTACACCAACCACAGGACAGTAATATACCATTATTCGTGAATAGGAAGTCATGAAGTACTGTCTCTGAGCTATGTAACAGCAGACAGTTAGTGAAGCCCACAGGAAACTTGACGCCACAGAGACATGATTCCTGACAGATGATTTTCACACCCAGCAGACAGTCAGTGGAGAAAACATTTGACCATTATTCTTTACAAAATAATTCAAGCTCTTTTAAATTGGTTGTTGATCATTGCTAACCAACCATTTTCAGGTCTTGCCATAGACTTTCAAGTAGATTTAAGTCAAAACTGTAACTCAGCCAGTCAAAAATATTCACTGTCTTCTTGGTAAGCAACATGTGTAGATTTGGCCTTGTGATTTAGGTTATTGTACTGCTGAAAGGTCTCCCAATCTCCCAATGTCTGGTGGAAAGGAGACAGAACCAGGTTCTCCTCTAGGATTTTGATGATGCAACCACTACTATGCTCGAAAATATGGAGAGTGGTACTAAGTAAAGTGTTGTATAGGATTTGTTCCAAACATAACACTTTCTATTCAGGACAAAAAGTGAATTGCTAGGGCCTCCCGGGTGGCGCAGTGGTTAAGGGTGCTGTACTGCAGCACCAGCTGTGCCACCAGAGACTCTCGGTTCACGCCCAGGCTCTGTTGTAACCGGCTGTGACTGGGAGGTCTGTGGGGTGATGCACAATTGGCCAGTTCTGTCTCCTTTCCACCAGACATTGAGAGATTGGGAGACCTTTCAGCAGTACAATAACCTAAATCACAAGGCCAAATCTACACATGTTGCCTACCAAGAAGACAGTGAATATTTTTGACTGGCTCAAGGTTGCACAGTGTTTCCTCTGACACATTGGTGCGGCTGGCTTCCGGGTTGGATACGCGCTGTGTTTAAGAAGCAGTGCGGCTTGGTTGGGTTGTGTATTGGAGGACGCATGACTTTCAACCTTCGTCTCTCCAGAGCCCGTACAGGAGTTGTAGCAATGAGACAAGATAGTAGCGACTAAACAATTGGATACCATGAAAACGGGTGAAAAAAAGTGAATTGCTTTGCCAAGTTTTTTGCAGTATTACTTTAGCCTTGTTGTAAAGAGGATGCACATTTTGGAATAAATATTGGTATTCTGTACAAGAAACTTCTTTTCACAAATTTAGGTTAGTATTGTGGAGTAACTACAATGTTGTTGATCAATCCTCAGTTTTCTCCTATCACAGCCATTAAACTGTGTAACTGTTTTGAAGCCACCATTGGCCTCATGGTGAAATCCCTGAACGGTTTCCTTCCTCTCCAGCAACTGAGTTAGGTAGGACGCCTGTATCAAAACAAATAAACTTTTATTGGTCACATACACATGGTTAGCAGATGTTATTGCGAGTGTAGGAAAATGCTTATGCTTCTATAATCGACAGTGCAGCAGTATCGAACAGGTAACATCTACCAATTCCACAACAAAATATAATTTCCAACAAATTCCACAACAAAACCTAATACACAAAATCTAGTAAAGGTGTGGGATGAGAATATATAAGTATAGAATATATGGATGAGCAGTGACAGAGCGGCTAAGATGCAATAGATAGTAAAGAATAGATAGTGAAGGAAACATTATACAGTATTTACATATGTGATGCGTAATGCGAGATATGTAAACATTATTAAAGTGGCATTATTAAAGTGACTAGTGATCCATTTATTAAAGAGGCCAATGATATCAAGTCTGTAGGTAGGCAGCCACCTCTCTGTGCTAGTGGTGGCTGTTTAACAATCTGATGGCCTTGAGATAGTAACTGTTTTTCAATCTCTCTGTCCCAGATTTGATGCATCTGTACTGAACTCCCCTTCTGGGTGGAAGCGGGGTGAACAGGTAGTGGCTCGGGTGGTTATTGTCGATGATCTTTTTTGCCTTCCTGTGACATCGGGTGTAGTAGGTGTCCTAGAAGGCAGATAGTTTGCCCTTTGTGATGCGTTGTGCAGACCGCACCACCCTCTGGAGAGCCCTGCGGTTGTGCACGGTGCAGTTGCCTTACCAGGCGGTGATACAGCCCGACAGGATGCTCTCAATTGAGGGTTTTCAGTGACAAGCCACATTTTTTCAGCCTCCTGAGGTTGAAGAGGCGCTGTTGCGCCTTCTTCACCACACTATCTGTGTGCGTGGACCATTTCAGTTTGTCGGTGATATGTACACCGAGGAACTTAAAACTTTCCACCTTTTCCACTGCTGTCCTGTCGATGTGGATAGGGGGGTGCTCCCATTGCTGTCTCCTGAAGTCCACCATCATCTCCTTTGTATTGCTGACATTGAGTGAGAGGGTATTTTCCTGACACCACACTCCGAGGGCCATCACCTCCTTCCTATAGGCCGTCTCGTTGTTGTTGGTAGTCAAGCCTACCACTGTAGTGTCGTCTGAAAACTTGATGATTGAGTTGGAGCCGGGCATGGCCACGCAGTCGAGGGTGAACAGGGAGTACAGGAGAGGACTAAGAATGCACCCTTGTGGGGCCCCAGTGTTGAGGATCAGCGGAGTGGAGACATTGTTTCCTACCTTCACCACCTGGGGCGGCCCGTCAGGAAGTCCAGGACCCAGTTGCACAGGTCGAGACCCAGGGTCTCAAGCTTAATGATGAGTTTGGAGGGTACTATGGTGTTGAATGCTGAGCTGTAGTCAATGAACAGCATTTTTACATCGGTATTCTTCTTGTCCAGATGGGATAGGGCAGTTTTCAGTGTGATGGCGATAACATCGTCTGTGGACTTATGGGGTGGTAAGCAAATTGGAGTGGGTCTAGGGTGTCAGGTAGGGTGGAGGTGATATGATCCTTGATTGGTCTCTCAAAGCACTTCATGAAGCGAGTGCTACGGGGCGATAGTAATTTAGTTCAGTTACCTTAGCTTTCTAACATGAATAATGGTTGCCATCTTGAAGCATGTGGGGACAGCAGACTGGGATACGGATTGATTGAATATGTCCGTAAATACACCAGCCAGCTGGTCTGCGCATGCTCTGAGGACGTAGCTAGGGATGCTGTCTGGGCTGGCAGCCTTGCGAGGTTTAACACGTTTAAATGTTTTAGTCACGTCGGCCACAGAGAAGGAGAGCCCCAGCCCCGCTACCACAGTCTTTGGTAGCAGGCCGTGTCGGTGGCACTGTTTTGTCCTCAAAGCGTGCAAAGAAGTTGTTTAATATGTTTGGGAGCAAGACGTATGCGATGGGGCTGGTTTTCTTTTTGTTATCCGTGATTGTCTGTAGACCCTGCCACAAACGTCTCAGATTAGCTTTGTTAAAATCCCCAGCTACAATAAATGCAGCCTCAGGATATAGGGTTTCCAGTTTGCATAAAGTCCAGTGAAGTTCCTTGATGGCCGTCTTGGTATCCACTTGCAGAGGGATATACACGGCTGTGATGATAACCGAGGAGAGTTCTCTTGGGAGATAATACGGTCGGCATTTGATTGTGAGGAATTCTAGGTCAGGTGAACAAAAGGACTTGTGTTCTTGTATGTTGTTACAATTACACCATGAGTTGTTAATCATGAAACATACACCACTCCCTTTTTATTACCAGAGAGATGTTTGTTCCTGTCAGCGCGATGCACTGAAAATCCCGTTGGCTGTACGGCCTCCGACAGCATGTCCCCAGCTAGCCATGTCTCTGTGAAACAGAGTATGTTACAATCCCGGATATCTCTTTGGAAAGCAATACTTGCCCTAATTTCGTCTACTTTGTTAACTAGGGACTGGACATTAGTGAGTAATATACTCGGAGGCGGTGGGTGGTGTGCGCGTATCCGAAGCCTCACTAGAAGACCGCTCCAGCACCCTCTCCTCCAAAGCTGTTGTTTTGGGTCGGCCTCTGGAATCAGTAAAAATGCCCTGGGAGGTGCAGACAAAGGATCTGCTTTTGGAAAGTCATATTCCTGGTCGTTGTGCTGGTAAGTTGGCGTCTCTCTGATATCCAATAGTTCTTCCCAGCTGTATGTAATAACACTTAAAGTTTTCTGGGCTAACAATGTAAGAAATAATACATAAAAAATAAAAAATACTGCAGTTTCCTAAGGACTTGAAGCGAAGCTGCCATCTCCATCGGTGCCATCTTGCCAGTAGTGACTGGGTGTATTGATACACCCTACAAAGTGTAATTAATAACTTCACTATGCTCAAGGGGATATTCAATGTAAGCCCACGTTTTATCATAATTATTTATAAAAAAAGATCTGTTGGCTGTATTTTGCGGAGGTGGCCCCCTGAATGGACCAGGCAAAGAGTACCCCAGCACCACCTCGTAAGTGGTTCCTTCCAAGTTGCACAACGTAGCAATAATATGCTAGGTAAAACTCTAGCTACTCAGGTGCGTGTAGATAGTATGTCTGTGGAGAGGAAGAGAGAGAGTGTCAAGTGACACACACAGCGTTTGATTTAATTTGAGCTGCCGGTGATGGGCCGGACTCCCAGCAGGTACTGTATGTTTGTAAATGAATTTGATCAAACTATGTAGCCTATTGATTCCTTCTTGATGAGTAAGTCAAACCAAAATGTTTTGTTCTTTTACTGTAATTCTAACCACCTGGCAATTATATTAACTAGGCTTTAGCTACTTCTACACGTTAGCTACAAGTTCTTAAAGGATCCATGTGTATGATAAATTAAAATGACAATTGAACAGATAAAGAGGTAAGCTTAGATCACCTATGCATTTTTTTTTACATGGAATTAGGCTGAATGATTATGGCTCTAGATTGCAGGAAAAGGGGGTTTGAAAAATGCAAAAATTATCTGATTTCAACATCCCCCTCAGTCCTCACATAATGCATGCCGCATCTAAACTAACGGGTGCATGACGCCCCTGCACACACACACACACACAAACAAACACACATATACATACAGGGGGTCAGACATGACTGTGCCTCCTCTGTCTGCCGTGTAAACCTCAGCAGAGACTAATTATTATCATTACAGCTGTTTGAGAAGTGTTTCCAAACAAGGCAATCAAAGTGTGTCCTTATAATTAGCAAGAAGTAGCAGCAGCCATCTCTCTGTCTACTGCTTCCCTCCTGGTGTGTGTGTGTGTGTGTGTGTGTGTGTGTGTGTGTGTGTGTGTGTGTGTGTGTGTGTGTGTGTGTGTGTGTGTGTGTGTGTGTGTGTGTGCGTGTGTGCGTGCGTGCGTGCGTGCGTGCGTGCGTGCGTGTGTGTGTGTGCGTGTGTGATTGTGTGCGTGAGTGTGTGTGTACGTGTGTGTGTGATGGGTTTGAGAGGCAGGCAGCTAGGAGATAGATGAATCAGATCCTCCCAATGCAAGACTACCTGTACACTGTGCTCATTGTGCAGGAGAGACAGCTTGAGTGGAAACAAAGTGACACAAATCATTTGAAGCAGAAGAGACACACAACAACCTGTCAACAGGAGAAATGCCTCTCATTTTTCTGTCATCTGCCAGCAGTTTAACAAGACACTGTAGAGAGAGGGAGAGTTCTGCCCCCACACTCTTCTCCTTACAGCCTTTTTTTAGAGAGGGGGTGGGAGAGAGGGAGTGAGAGAGTGAGGGGGGAGATAAAGATATACCAAATGTATAGACAGAGTGTGAAGGAATGAGAAATGTAGAGGATAAAATGTCCTCCATTCTCTCTGTACTTACCAACCTCCCCTCTCTCGTGTGACTGACTCTCCTTATTACTCCTGTGAACACACAATATCCAGTCCTTCTAGCCTTATATAGGTTACACACACACACATTGCTGCTAATATAACACCCAGTCGAGGCCCAGCCATAGCAGAGCATAAATTAGAGGTAGTCTCCTCTGGTACAGAAACACAGAAACAGGACCTAAGTCAGTCTGCTCTGATTCTGTCAGTGTGGAACCAATGTAGGCAACACAGACAGAGATCCTCACATATACTATACAGTAGATCATGCATACACACACAACTCCTTTTCCCAAGTGTGTGTGTGTGTGTGTGTGTGTGTGTGTGTGTGTGTGTGTGTGTGTGTGTGTGTGTGTGTGTGTGTGTGTGTGTGTGTGTGTGTGTGTGTGTGGCAGTCCTCTCCTGTCCCTGTGACCTCCTTAGTTCATCTCCTCACCCTGGGGCTTAATCAATGCACTGGAAGTGGTGTTCAGGCATAACCTTTAATACATCCCAAATGGTAGCCTATTCCCTATGGGCCCTGTTCTAAAGTAGTGCACTATATAGGGAATAGGGTGCCATTTGGAACAACGACCTAACCTAATTATCTGGAAATGAAGCTAACTGGAGACTTACTCTAAGTGCTGCTGACACACATATACATATACACACACACACAAACACACACACACACACACACACACAGACACTCCTGACCAGATAGTCCATCCAGTCTTTTCATTAGTCCTTACAGTCCCTTTTATTCAGACCCTACAGCACTCTGATGGCATTGGGGGGAATAGGCTGATCATAAAGCCATGTCAGAACATTCATGTGTGTGTGTGTGTGTGTGTGTGTGTGTGTGTGTGTGTGTGTGTGTGTGTATCCCCAGCACTAATGAAGGTCTTGGGGTCAAGGCAAACTTGTAAAATAAATCAGGACTGTATGTCACGCAAAAGGCCAGGACAATGAAAACCTGTACTGCTGCCACAATCTAGCCCATAAGAGCTGAGAGTTACAGACAATAACAAGAGCCTGTTACACGACCCTGAGGATAGATGGACCTATAGAAATGGATTGGATTGTAAAACAGAGTTTATTGTCCACTATCCAGGCTTTATCTGAGCTGTTAAACCTTGAGAAGGGTAGACCAGGGCCCATATTCAGAAAGCGTCTCAGAGTAGAAGTGCTGGGATCAGGTCCCACTGTCCATGTAATCTTATTCACTATGATCTGAAAAGCAAAACTTATCCTGGATCAGACACTCCTACTCTGAGATGGTTTAAGGAAATTGGACCAGGCATCTCCCAGCTATCAACAGAGCATACTAGGTTTCCATTGAACTTTAGTTCATTGGTTGACAATAGTCATGTATGTAGAGAGAGAGAGAGAGAGAGAGAGAGAGAGAGAGAGAGAGAGAGAGAGAGAGAGAGAGAGAGAGAGAGAGTGTGTGTGTGTGTGTGTGTAGTGAATGTGAGTTTAAGACCTAGGGATATGGAGGAGATTGAGCCAAACAACCTGACAGCTGTCAGTAAGACCCATTTCAGCTGACACACACACACACGCGCACATGCTCAAAACACACACAGACGTCAATTAGGGTCCAATATGGAGAGCTGAGCAGTGGAGGATGACTGGGTCTCAGACTCACTCCCTGCAGCCACTGTCAGAACAACACAAAGAAATAGAGCACCTGGCAACACACACACACACACACACACACACACACACACACACACACACACACACACACACACACACACACACACACACACACACACACACACACACACACACACACACACAATAGAAACTGCCCTCCACAGGGAAAAAGCACATGACAAGATAGATCCTTAAAAATTGACCGACCAGCTAGAAACTGATGGTTTTGTCCTGACTGGACCAACACAGAGTTCGATCTCAGTTACAATCAATCTGTCAAAGAGAGGGTGTGAGTTTGTCTGAGTGTGTGAGTGCACCAGTTTCTGTCTAAAGTAGAACAGCACTACAATGAAGAATGACCACTGAGAGTGTCTAGAGGCACAGGCAGAGAGAGAGAGGGGATATGAGGGAAGGAAGAGGAGGAGGAAGCACGATAACAACACAACAAAAGAGCCAGAAAACAAAAAAGAGGAGGAAACAGAGGGAGAGAACAGAGGAGAGAGACACAAAGTAGGTACATTCATTAAAACTCATCAGATTGCCTTCCTGTCCTATCAGGCAGCATCAAACCGGCGTGGTGCGATCTGGAGGGGGACTACAAAGTGGCTCCGCCGGCCTACAGAAGGGAGGTTTTGATCACACTAATTAAAAGCCATTTTGTTTAAAACAAACAGACACAACTCTAATTGGCTCTTTTCCATAAGAAAGGGAAGATGTTGAAAGTGAAAAAACTAACTGGGAAGATCAGAGGAACACTGTCAGGCAGACAAGCTAGCTCACACTCGCAGACTGTCGGAGAGAGAGAGATACATGTACAGACAGACGCATGCATACACACGCATACACAAAACAGGCACGCACATGTACAATGCACACACACGTTAAAAACAGACACACACCTCTCACATTGCCACTCTTGCCCTCTTGACTCACACACAGATACACGGGCATACGCAAACACCAACTCTGATGCACGTACTGTACAGTACACACTGGCTAGACACTCAGACAGGTACACAAACAAAGGTACACACCACCTTACATACAACAAGCTCATTAAGCACAAAAGAAAGCTGACTTTATATGGAGCATACAGTACAGACATACTGTACAACATTTAAGTCATAATGTACATAATGTTCTCCATACATCTTTCTCTCTCTCAAAGTTAAAAACAGCCCGTGAAGTGGCAAAGTGGCAAGGAGTTTCAGATTCCCTCTAAACTACGAGAGCAAAAGCCTTTGATTCTTTAAAGAGGAACCTATCAGCGAAGCGCTTGATAAATGCTACTGAACGCCTTTGCTGTGGGGATAAGACGGTAGCTCGCTCGCTCTAGGTGTGGCTGTGGTTGAAGAGCTGAACAGATTTCCCCTTCCTCTCTGGTTCGCTTCAACACTCAGATTGACTTTAACAGAAGTCAGACGCACTGGGAGCCACAGTGGTGTATTGAGAAGACACTGATCTAGGGTCAGTTTTTTTTAAATATTTTTTTTTACCTCTAATGGACAAATATATAATACGGGCAGGGTACACTGATCCGTGATCAGCCACTAGGAGTAGACACTGATCTAAGGTCAGTTGTATGTTTTTACATAATGTTAGGATTTGGGAGGGTAAACTGAGCCTAGATCTGTGCCTAAGGGTAGAGGGAGCAGCAATGGAACCGGCTTTGAGGCCTAAGTGGCATCTTCCTTTTTCACACACACACACACACACACACACACACACACACACACACACACACACACACACACACACACACACACACACACACACACACACACACACACACACACATCCATACAAACCCACAGAAAATCACTATACAGTAGACCAGATAAGATCTACCACACACACACACAGTGTAGTTCCTCCTCTTGTGAAAACAATGCCATGAATACAGTAGCAGCGTAATCATGACACACAAAGGCAGAATAAGGCAGACAGAGCATCAGAGTTTGTTAAAAATTAAACATCCAATCTCCAGGAAGCATCAATTCACATCATCCAACCTCTTTTTTTCTCCTTCCTGCTTTGTGTTCCCTATTCCAGACAAGCGCATTGATTGGATTACAAAAAACACTGAGGCAAATTTAAACACATACACAATACACTCCATTAGAGATTCCCCTTGTCTGAATACAAATGTTCAGTTATCTATATGATAATAGACCAACACGTCTGTCTCGCCACAATATAAGTGGGACACACAATGTAGCGGCAGAGCCTAAAGACGAAATGATCTGTAATACAATCTGCTCAATAGATTGCCAACCGTGTTCATGTGCAGAGTTGGGCTCTGGATCGCGAGACAATAAGCGCCCCGACAACAAAGAAGATGATAGCGTTTTGTTAGCGAGCAGAGACATTGTGCTTGGCAGAGAGAGAAAGACGGAGAGAGAGAGAGAGAGAGAGAGAGAGAGAGAGAGAGAGAGAGAGAGAGAGAAAGAGAGAGAGAGAGTTAGAGAAAGAGAGAAAAAGAGAGAGAGAGTTAGAGAGAGAGAGAGAGAGAAAGAGAGAGAGAGAAAGAGAGAGAGAGAGAGAGAGAGAGAGAGAGAGAGAAAGAGAGAGAGAGAGAGTTAGAGAAAGAGAGAGACTGAGAAAGAGAGAGAGAGAGTTAGAGAAAGAGAGAAAAAGAGAGAGAGAGAGAGAGAGAGAGAGAGAGAGAGAGAGAGAGAGAGAGAAAGAGAGAGAGAGAGAGAGAGAGAAAGAGAGTTAGAGAAAGAGAGAGACTTTGAGAAAGAGAGAGAGAGAGAGAGTTAAAGAGAGAAAGAGAGAAAGAAGAGAGAAAGAGAGAGAGAGAGAGAGAGTTTGAGAAAGAGGGAGAGAGTTAAAGAGAGAAAGAGAGAGAGAGAGAGTTAAAGAGAGAAAGAGAGAGAGAGAGAGTTAAAGAGAGAAAGAGAGAGAGAGAGTATTGCTAATCAGAGGAGGATGTGCAGTGAAGAGGAAACACTATGTGACAGGTAACTGGTAGAGAGAGACACAGTCTGTTCCAATGTTCATTCATATATTCATATGGTACAGTGACAATCTGTGACTGAGGTAAATGAGTGACTCATATGTACCGTATGACATCTACTTTATGTCTGTAGAGCTCATGTGAGATGGGAATGGGTGGGAAGAGGCTGAGCAAGCCACTGTGTTTACGTGTGTCCTATGGATTCAGGTCAGAGTGTGTGTGTGTGTGTGTGTGTGTGTGTGTGTGTGTGTGTGTGTGTGTGTGTGTGTGTGTGTGTGTGTGTGTGTGTGTGTGTGTGTGTGTGATCACACAAGAGCCTGTTCCTCACACATTGTACACCCTGACCAACTCACTCCAATCACTATTGAGAAAGGAATGAGCAGAAAGGAGAAAGGAGAGCCGCCAGAAATCACAAAGGAATTCCATTTTCTCTTGGCACATAAGATGTATTATTAATCCAATTTTACGTGGACCCTTAAATTCTGAGAAAAATCACATTGAGCAAATTAATGAGGTAAACGTAATGATCTGCCATGATCAAAGGCAATCGGTGTTGAGCAAGAATAGCCACCAATTAGTCAAATAAACCCAGGAAAGGGACTAAAATATGCAGCGAGCATCCTGATGAAAAGACAAGGTCAGAGAGAGAGGACTCATTTCACAAATGAAACGCTGTGTTTCAGTGGTGGAGACAGGAGACAGGCCCACGTGTGGTTGTTCCGGGGAGGGGGGTGGTAGAGAGGAGCGGAGATGGTTCATGTTAGAACCCCCAGGAGTGTTTAGTCTGAGAGAGATGGTCCCAGAAGAGCAAAGAAACTGGCTATACGTTGATAACAATAAAGAAGCTATCGGAGAATACGGACTGTTTTCTTTGGCACAAGGGAAGTGGTTTCTGTTTGATCTAAGCGAGTGGGCCTCATTTTTGAGGAATTGATGCACAAAGGACTGAAAAAGTGCTGCTTTGCTGACTTAAAAGGTAGAGGAACAAACTATGAACTCATTTTTGTAGGAGCACGGAGACACTGTATGCGCAACTTTACACACAAAAGTCGTACTGTAATTTACATTTTACATTTACATTTTACATTTAAGTCATTTAGCAGACGCTCTTATCCAGAGCGACTTACAAATTGGTGCATTCACCTTATGACCTCCAGTGAAACAGTAGTGCATCTAAATCTTTTCAGGGGGAGGGGGGGTGAGAGGGATTACTTTATCCTATCCTAGGTATTCCTTAAAGAGGTGGATGTGATGTAATTTGGAGGATGACTGAAAAAACATGAGCCTTACACAGACCTTTGTGCAAATCATGTGTTGCTGTCAATGGGTTGTTAGACATTTTATTTTTTATTTAACTAGGCAAGTCAGTTAAGAACAAATTCTTGTTTACAATGACGGCCTACACCGGCCAAACCCAGACGACCCTGGGCCAATTGTGCGCCGCCCTATGGCACTCCAATCACGGCTGGGTATGATACAGCCTGGATTCAAACCAGGGTGTCTGTAGTGATGCCTCTAGCACTGAGATGCAGTGCCTTAGACCACTGCGCCACTTGGGAGCCCCATTACAAGGTTCCTGTGAGGATTTCAATTTACGATTCAGATGTGTACACCTGTCCAACCACTATAAGAGGTCAGAAGATAAGAGACAGAGGAGACTTACAAAGCAGGCAGCCATTCATTCTCCAATCATAAATCATAAGACTGTTATTGTGTCTTGTCAATCACAATATGAAGGCAGGCTACATCAGGCCGGTCATGAGCTTTCAAAAAGCCATAGAGTAAATGTAAATGGCAGTCACTGTTTAAACAGAAGACACAGCTGCAGAATCCCAACTCCTCCCATTCCACCACAGTATAAGGTCCAATAAGTTCATTAGACTTAACACCGTATATAGAGATACCAAAGTTTACCCGGTTCAAACACAACCCGCCTTACTTATTTTCATTGTATTGTTATTCGTGAACATATTCAACAGTATATATTTTTTTCTTCCTCTTAGGGAATGTGTTTCTGTCCCGGTTTAGGATTATGAAGCAGCGTTTTCTCTCTTGTAACGACAGATATTGTAACGACTCACTCACAGAAAAGCTTCTCTGGAATAAAAGCAGGCATATCTCTCAATTGAATAACAATTGAATACTTTGCGGATCCGTAAAAAAAATAAAAAAATAAAAAAGAAGTTAGCACTTCCTTTTATGAATTCTTAATCCTGACCTCAAAAAGGAACTGGGGGTATATTGGGTCCATTCTATTGGTGTTATTCTCCCTAAGCCTGACTGCGCGCTGGTAACAGAAGACAATGTTAGGACAAGCCACTTAAGCACATTAGTCTTATAATTCATGTCTTGGCAAACGCTATTTAGCCCAGTCCAAAGCTCTGGAAGCTAGCTCTTCTAGAGACAGAGAGAGAGGGGTGGGTGGGTGTAAGCTCCTCGCTCCAAGGCACTCTGCAGGGAGGCAAAGAAGAAAACAGAAGAAGAGTGACAATAAAGAGGGGAAGGAGAGAAAAGAAAGAGATGATGGAGATGACTAAGAGAGAGAAGAGCGAGAGAATGGAGAGAATAGGGGGAGATGAGATGTATCCTCAGTTAAGAGTGAGAAGAGAGAGAGAATAGAGAGAATAGAGAGAATAGGGGGAGATGAGATGTATCCTCAGTTAAGAGTGAGAAGAGAGAGAGAATAGAGAGAATAGAGAGAATAGAGGGAGATGAGATGTATCCTCAGTTAAGAGTGAGAAGAGAGAGAGAATAGAGAGAATAGAGAGAATAGAGGGAGATGAGATGTATCCTCAGTTAAGAGTGAGAAGAGAGAGAGAGAATAGAGAGAATAGGGGGAGATGAGATGTATCCTCAGTTAAGAGTGAGAAGAGAGAGAGAATAGAGAGAATAGGGGGAGATGAGATGTATCCTCAGTTAAGAGTGAGAAGAGAGAGAGAATAGAGAGAATAGAGAGAATAGAGGGAGATGAGATGTATCCTCAGTTAAGAGTGAGAAGAGAGAGAGAATAGAGAGAATAGAGAGAATAGAGGGAGATGAGATGTATCCTCAGTTAAGAGTGAGAAGAGAGAGAGAATAGAGAGAATAGAGAGAATAGAGGGAGATGAGATGTATCCTCAGTTAAGAGTGAGAAGAGAGAGAGAATAGAGAGAATAGAGAGAATAGAGGGAGATGAGATGTATCCTCAGTTAAGAGTGAGAAGAGAGAGAGAATAGAGAGAATAGGGGGAGATGAGATGTATCCTCAGTTAAGAGTGAGAAGAGAGAGAGAATAGAGAGAATAGGGGGAGATGAGATGTATCCTCAGTTAAGAGTGAGAAGAGAGAGAGAATAGAGAGAATAGAGAGAATAGAGGGAGATGAGATGTATCCTCAGTTAAGAGTGAGAAGAGCGAGAGAATAGAGAGAATAGAGGGAGATGAGATGTATCCTCAGTTAAGAGTGAGAAGAGAGAGAGAATAGAGAGAATAGAGGGAGATGAGATGTATCCTCAGTTAAGAGTGAGAAGAGCGAGAGAATAGAGAGAATAGAGGGAGATGAGATGTATCCTCAGTTAAGAGTGAGAAGAGAGAGAGAATAGAGAGAATAGAGAGAATAGAGGGATATGAGATGTATCCTCAGTTAAGAGTGAGAAGAGAGAGAGAATAGAGAGAATAGAGAGAATAGAGGGAGATGAGATGTATCCTCAGTTAAGAGTGAGAAGAGAGAGAGAATAGAGAGAATAGGGGGAGATGAGATGTATCCTCAGTTAAGAGTGAGAAGAGAGAGAGAATAGAGAGATGAGATGTATCCTCAGTTAAGAGTGAGAAGAGAGAGAGAATAGAGAGAATAGAGAGAATAGGGGGAGATGAGATGTATCCTCAGTTAAGAGGGAGAAGAGAGAGAGAATAGAGAGAATAGGGGGAGATGAGATGTATCCTCAGTTAAGAGTGAGAAGAGAGAGAGAATAGAGAGAATAGAGGGAGATGAGATGTATCCTCAGTTAAGAGTGAGAAGAGAGAGAGAATGGAGAGAATAGAGAGAATAGAGGGAGATGAGATGTATCCTCAGTTAAGAGTGAGAAGAGAGAGAGAATGGAGAGAATAGGGGGAGATGAGATGTATCCTCAGTTAAGAGTGAGAAGAGAGAGAGAATAGAGAGAATAGAGAGAATAGAGGGAGATGAGATTTATCCTCAGTTAAGAGTGATAAGGAGATACACTAAAAAGTATGTGGACACGTGCTCATTGAACATCTCATTCCAAATTCATGGACATTAATATGGAGTTGGTCCCACTTTGCTGCCATAACAGCCTCCCCTCTTCTGGGAAGGTTTTCCGACTGCGTGGACTACCATTCAGCCACAAGAGCATTAGTGAGGTCGGGCACTGATGTTGGGCATTTAGGCCTAGCTCGCAGTCAGCGTTCCAATTCATTCCAAAAGTGTTCGATGGGGTTGAGGTCAGGGCTCTGTGCAGGCCAATCAAATTCTTCCACACCGATCTCGACAAACCATTTCTAGACCTCGCTTTGTGCACGGGGGCATTGTCATGCCCAAACTGCTGCCACAAACTTGGAAGCACAGAATGTAATTGTATGCGGTAGCGTTAAGATTTCCTTCGCACTAACTAAGGGGCCTAGCCTGAACCATGTTACACAGCCCCAGACCATTATTCCTCCTCCATCAAGCTCTACAGTTGGCACTATGCATTGTGGCAGGTAGCTTTCTCCTGGCATCCGCCAAACCCAGATTCATCCGTTGGACTGCCAGATGGTGAAGTGTGATTCTTCACTCCAGAGAACCCGTTTCCACTACTCCAGAGTCCAATGGTGGTAAGCTTTACATCACACCAGCTGACGCTTGGCATTGTGCATGGTGATCTTAAGCTTGTGTGCGGCTGCTGGGCCATGGAAACCTATTTCATTAAGCTCCTGACGAACAGTTATTGTGCTGACTTGGCTTCCAGAGGCAGTTTGGAACTCGGTAGTGAGTGTTGCAACCGAGGACCGACGATTTTTACGTGCTACGGCACTCGGTGGTCCCGTTCTGTGAGCTTGTGTGGCCTACCACTTCGCGGCTGAGCCGCTGTTGCTCCTAGACATTTTCACTTCACAATAACAGCACTTACAGTTGACCGGGGCAGTTCTAACAGGGCAGATATTTTAAGAACTGACTTGTTGGAAAGGTGGCATCCTATGACAGTGGCACGTTAAAAGTCACTGAGCGCTCCAGTACGAGCTAATCTACTGCCAATGTTTGTCTATGGAGATTGCATGGCTGTGAGCTCGATTTTATACACCTGTCAGCAACGGGTGTGGCTGAAATAGCAGAATCCACTTATTGTAATGGTTGTCCACATACTTTTGGCAATGTAGTGTAGGATGGAAAGGAGAAGTATTCTCCTGCAAGCCGCCACATGTTGGGGAATTTGTTTACAGTTTCCTGTCCTGCATGCGATCCACAACCAGTTAAAAAGGACTACAGTGCAAGGGGAAAAGTACTGTATCTAAGGCCTTTCTACACTACCCCTGACATTTCCTTCCTTCATTGTCAGTGTGAAGCTACAGACTCAACTCCACTGCGTGTGTCTATTCAGTTCTATGTTAGCTGTTGTTCTTGCCATCCTCATCAGTACCATTCAGGCTCTGTCATTCACTGCCTGTCAGATTGTCATATCTGTCCTGTCCCTGCCTCACCTGCTTGTGTGTGTACATGTGTGCGTGTGTGTGTTTGAGTGTGTGTGTTTGTTTAACTATCTTTGTTGGTACCAGAAGTCCTCACAGGGATAGTAAAACAAGGCAAGTGGGGATTGTACTGGTCCCCACTAGTTAAAATGCTATTTTAGGCTTAGGGGTTGGGTTTAGGGTTAGGGTTACAATTACGGTTAGGGGCTATGGTTAGGTTTAGGGGTTAGGGTTAGGTATAGTTTCAGTGTTAGGGTTATGGGTTAGGGTTAGGTATAGTTTCAGGGTTAGGGTTAGAGGTTTGGGGTTAAGGTTAGGCTTAGGGTTAGGGTTAAGGTTAGGGTTATGGTTAGGTAAAAGTTTGAGTGTAGAGGGCAGTATTGTGATGTTTGGATGAAAAACGTACCCAAATGAAACTGCCTATTTCTCAGGCCCAGAATCTAGAATATGCATATAATTGTCAGATTAGGATAGAAAACACTCTATTGTCTGTGAGTATAACAGAACTGATATTGCATGCGAAAACCTGAGGAAAATCCAACCAGGAAGTGAAGGTTTTTCCTGAAAGCTCTCTGTTCCATTGCATGCCTTCATTCTATGTAAAGGGATACCAACCAGATTCCTTTTTTCTATGGCTTCCACATGGTGTGAACAGTCTTTAGACATAGTTTCAGGCTTTTATTTTGAAAAATTAGTGAGAAAGATCACATCCCGTCATTGGATGGCTGGGTGCCAGCAGCGTTTTGCATGCGCCAACAGAGTGAAGTAGACATTTTCTCTCTCTCTCCTATTGAGGAAGCTACAGTCCGGTTGAAATATTATCGATTATATATTGTAAAAACAACCTGAGGATTGATTATAAAAAACGTTTGACATGTTTCTACGAACTTTACGGATACTATTTGGAATTTTCGTCTGCCCCGTCGTGACCGCTCGAGCCTGTGGATTTCTGAACATAAAGCGCCAACCAAATGGAGGTATTTTGGATATAAAAATTATTTTTATGGAACAAAAGGAACATTTATTGTGTAACTGGGAGTCTCGTGAGTGCAAACATCCGAAGATCATCAAAGATAAGCGATTCATTTTATTGCTTTTCTGACTTTTGTGACCAATCTACTTTGCTGCTAGCTGTTTGTAATGTTTTGTCTGCTGAGAGAGATGTCCTTACATAAACGCTTGGTATGCTTTCGCCGAAAAGCTTTTGTGAAATCTGATACACCAGGTGGATTAACAACAAGCTAAACTGTGTTTTGCTATATTGCACTTGTGATTTCATGAAAATTAAATATTTTTTGTAATTTAATTTGAATTTGGCGCTCTGCAATTCAGCGGATGTTGACGAAAATGATCCTGCTAACGGGATGGGTGCGTCTCTGTGTGTGTGTGTGTGTGTGTGTGTGTGTGTGTGTGTGTGTGTGTGTGTGTGTGTGTGTGTGTGTGTGTGTGTGTGCGCGCGTGTGTGCGTCTGTGCTTCTGAAAGTGCATGTGCATGCGCATGGCGTGCATGTGTGTGTGAGTGTGTGTATGCCCGTGTATATGCGTGTATACAGCATGTTGTTTGTGTTTCCCTCCCTGTCTGCCCATGGTCGGAAACCAATCCCTGATTTAACAAGGAGATAAGAACAGTCACTGCTACCAGCATTGCCCAAAATAACAGCCACTCTACCCACTATATCATATCTGCTACACTGGCATGAGACTGAGGAAATATCAAACCCTTTCAGCAAGGTAATAAACCATTTTTAAAAGTATGATTCACATTGAAACAATGGGCTATATATAAACACATTCAGAGCATGAACCTCAATTCATTATCTACGGAGACAGGTATTTCCATATATTAGTACCACAATATACAGAACAGAAACATATTCATGTAGCCTGTCTTTATCCATACAAAGCCATATAAAGATGCTGTATAAAAGCAGTCCTCTCCCAGGCCCAACACACAGTAACTCTCACTAGTGTAACACCAGTGACGTTTATGGCCAGAGTGCTCAGACTCCTCAAATAGTTCATAAACTAGGGGACAGTGCTGCGGCGTCACACAACTCTTTACAAACTATACAGATATCAAAGAACCGATCAGTCACAGAGGCACAGGGAGACAGACTAAAGAAATACTAGACTCCATGCCGTGTTGATGGTCATGAGAATGGACAGACCAGGATGAACACACACACACACTCCCACACACACACACTTGGACTGGACACTCAAAGTTATTAGGACGCTAGGAGAGGAGGAGAGGAAGAAGACAAGAAAGGAGATCGACTAGGAGAGGAGGAGAGGAAGAAGACAAGAAAGGAGATAATGAGGAGAGGGGAAAACTGGACTTTCTCAATCACTATCTGTCATCTCTGAAACAGACGTATGCACCTACTGTGGGGGAAATAACTTGTTTGGAGTGAAAAATTCATCTAAAATGCAACAATGCTGGATTAATAAAATTATAAATATATAATATGCACAATAATTAACGGTGTCCTCATAATGCATAATGTAGGATATATTTCAGAGTTGATTTGATCAGACTTATATTCTTTGGTAAAACTGTATATTGGTAAACCTTTGTTTATTCGTGGTTTAATACTTACTCAATTTGCCATGTCAATTTAAGTAACACAAACCAAACTCAGATAATCATTTTTGCCATAATTAGTTGCTTCTAAAAGGGTGAAATAAAACTCAGAGTGAAAAGTTGTCCATCAATTCAATTCAATTCAAGGGGCTTTATTGGCATGGGAAACGTGTTAACATTGCCATCCATCATCTGCTAGCCTACTTGTACGTGTGCTTTATCAAATTAGAAATAACACGTGAATGTGAAAAAGTTTCAGAATATAATAGAATTGAATATGTAGACCTTGCCATGCATCTGGGGCAGAGTTGTTCAGGTTTGCAGCTGCTCTGAAATAACATGTTGACACACACAGGTACTGACTGACCATGCTGACACACAGGTACTGACTGACCATGCTGACACACAGGTACTGACTGACCATGCTGACACACAGGTACTGACTGACCATGCTGACACACAGGTACTGACTGACCATGCTGACACACAGGTACTGACTGACCATGCTGACACACAGGTACTGACTGACCATGCTGACACACAGGTACTGACTGACCATGCTGACACAGAGGTACTGACTGACCATGCTGACACACAGGTACTGACTGACCATGCTGACACACAGGTACTGACTGACCATGCTGACACACAGGTACTGACTGAGCATGCTGACACACAGGTACTGACTGACCATGCTGGCACACAGGTACTAACTGACCATGCTGACACACAGGTACTGACTGACCATGCTGACACACAGGTACTGACTGACCATGCTGACACACAGGTACTGACTGACCATGCTGGCACACAGGTAAGAGGTCAACTGTTTCTCTGTCTGTGTAACATCTGATTCTGAGACCTGTATGTAGCCACTCCGGAGGTAAACTATTCAGAAGATTTGGGGAGTTATGATAGGATGAAACGCGATCTAATCCCAAAAAAGGCTTTAGAGAATCGACCATCACTAACGGAGAGAGAGAATCTTCATAAAACAGCACGATCAGCACCGGGAACCCCATGCACAGCCGGTAAACGTTGTAACGACAACAGGAGAGTACCACGCCACAGCTCCCTTCCTCTTAATTTCCATCCCTCCTCGCGCGCAATAGCGATCACGGAAAAACCTCCCAGGTCTATCATTTTAAAGTTCAATCTGTTTGCCATCACTTACTGGGTCTCGGTGATGGCGTCTTCCTCGTGTCTCGATGTCGGATCGGTCGCTGTGTGTAGGGGTAATTTGTGTGTCGCGCTCTCT
>NC_088418.1:49236404-49253904 GCF_034236695.1 Oncorhynchus nerka | reverse complement strand
TTCATGTAGCTATCCTATGAAACCATTTTGCTACTAAACATTCTGACACAATAGCCCAGTAGTCAAATTACATGTCATAATGCTTTGGATCATTAGCATGTCGATGGAGAGAGGGGGAGAGAGAGAGAGAGAGAGAGAGAGAGAGAGAGAGAGAGAGAGAGAGAGAGAGAGAGAGAGAAAGAAGAAAGAGAAAGAAAGAGAGAGAAAGAAAGAGAGAGAAAGAGAGAGAGAGAGAGAGAGACAGAGAAAGAGAGAGAGAGAAAGAGAGAGAGAGAGAGAGAGAAGAGAGAGAGAGAAAGAAAGAAAGAAAGAAAGAAAGAAAGAAAGAGAGAAAGAGAGAGAAAGAAAGAAAGAAAGAAAGAAAGAAAGAAAGAAAGAAAGAAAGAGAAGGGATTTGTCAGCCCACAGGACCACTGGGCACCTGGGCTATACTGTAGGTGCTCACATTTTACTCCTCTCAAAACCTAGGCTAATTCTAGTGAAGCTAAACACTTGCTAGTCTAGCTAGCTACTCGAATGAATGGCTAGATGCAGGTATGTTCGTCGATTACAGCAACTGTGCAAAGCTGGTGGACATGGAAATCAAATCCACCATTCTCCTGCTTGATGGACCGAGCGCCACTTGTAATACATTTCAGTGTCACAGCCAACTTTCAACTACTAGGCTACTGTAGCTACTACGGTCATTGTAATGAATCAATGACGTTGTTTAAAAAGAGGTAGGTTACCTTTGGCTGGCTGTCATGTTCCAGGAGGCCTAAATTCATTTCTGATGAATTTTTCAATGGTGATTATTATCCAATAAAGTAGGTCAAGTCATGGCCAGCAATGTAGCTCCCGACTGTGTAGGCATTGCATGATCAATGTTGCAAATGTGAAGCGTAAGCCATTGATCATCATATCGGCCTGTCACATAATGTGGATGCTAAAAATAGAGACCTATATGAATGAATAGGCAGGTCCAACTTAATTCTGGTATTATTAGGCAATGGGATATCGAATTCATCCAAAAATATTCATACTTTTCCCAGCTTTTTCTATTGCCTCTGCTGTGGTAATATGCTGCAGTTGATAGACTCGTTCCTTGTGTGACGTCAAAGTCCATTGTTCCAGAACGCAAAACGTCCAGAGCGTTCAAAAGTACTTTGCAAACTGTTGGTTTAAAATGCGGGATCAAACGTTAATACATAGAATGAACAATAATACTATGGTGTCTGGTGAAGGGTTTTCTTCTCCTCTAACCCTGGTTTCATATACATCCTTTAACTTAACCCACGTCTCCACTAGGGGCAACACTGAGCTCTATTACCATCTAGCAGGCTTGGGGTTTGCAAGGGTGTTGTGGACAAGGATGGCGGATGGGCGTAATCCGCAGACTCATGATTGGAGGGTTGTGTGTTCAATCCCAGTGTTATGCAGTTCTGTGTCAACAAACAAGTTCAAATTTGACATTTAGAGACACTTCAAAATTTGATGTTTGGAGAAATGTGGACAAACTTATGATTTTGCAGTGAGACTGTGAGAGCTTAGAGGCAATCCGCAGACTCGGGATCGGAGGGTTGAATGTTCAATCCCAGTGATAGGCAGTGCTGTGTCAACAAACACGTCGAATTGGGACGTTTAGAACAACTTCGAAATTTGACGTTTAGGGAAATGTGGACAAACGTCTCATTTTACAATGAGACTGTGAGAGCTTGCTGCTATTTCTCTCTCTCAAGTAGGCCTGCACTTGAAGTATAGAATATATTGTTACTCTCAATTGCCGAATGATAGAAAATGACTGAATACAGCGAGGCAAGTGCACAACACATATACAGTTCATTCGGAAAGTATTCAGACCCCTTGACTTTTTCCACATTTTGTTAAGTTACAGCCGTATTCTTAAATAGATTTATAAAAAACAGGTTTTTAGAAATCTTTGCAAATGTATAAAAAAAACGGAAATATTACATTTACATAAGTATTCAGACCCTTTACTTTGTTGAGGAACCTTTGGCAGCGATTACAGCCTCGAGTCTTCTTGGGTATGACGCTACAAGCTTGGCACATCTGTATTTGGGGAGTTTATCCCATTTTTCTCTGCAGATCCTCTCAAGCTATGTCAAGTTGGGTGGGGAGCGTTGCTGCACAGCTATTTCAGGTCTCTCCAGAGATGTTTTATTGGGTTCATGTCCAAGCTCTGTCTGGTCCACTCAAGGACAATCAGAGACTTGTCCCGAAGTCACTCCTGTGTTGTCTTGACTGTGTGCTTCGGGTCATTGCCCTGTTGGAAGGTGAACCTCAAATCAATCAAATTGTATTTGTCACCTGCGCCGAATACAACCAGTATTCCTTACCGTGAAATGCTTACTTACAAGCCCTTAACCAAGAATGCAGTTTTAAGAAAAATAAGAGTTGAGACATTATTAACTAAATAAACTAAAGTAAAACATAAAAGAGTACCAATAAAATAACAATAATGAGGCTATATACAGGGGGTACCGGTACCGATATGTGGGGGTACAGTTTAATAAACAGAGTAGCAGCAGCGCAAAAGAGGAGGGGGGAGGTCAATGCAAATAGTACGGGTAGGCATTTGATTAGCTGTCCAGCAGTCTCATGGTTTGGGAGTAGAAGCTGTTAGGAAGCCTTTTGGACCTAGACTTGGCACTCCAGTACCACTTGCCTTGCGGTAGCAGAGAGAACAGTCTATGAATAGGGTGGCTGGAGTCTTTGGCCTTTCATTTTTAGGGCCTTCCTCTGACACCGCCTGATATAGAGGTCCTGGTTGGCAGGAAGCTTGGCCCCAGTGATGTACTGGGCTGTATGCACTACCCTCTGCAGCTCCTTGCGGCCGAAGGCTGAGCAGTTTCCATACCAGGTGGTGATGCAACCAGTCAAGACACTCTGGATGGTGCAGCTGTATAACCTTTTGAGGATCTGAAGACCCATGCCAAATCTTTTCAGTCTCCCGAGGGGGATTAGGCATTGTCGTGCCCTCTTCACGACTGTCTTGGTGTGCTTGGACCATGATAGTTTGTTGGTGATGCGGACACCAAGGAACTTGAAGATCTCAGCCTGTTCCACTAAAGCCCAGTCGATGAGAATGGGGGCATGCTTGGTCCTCCTTTTCCTGTAGTCCACAATCATCTATTTTGTCTTGAGCATGTTGAGGGAGAGGTTGTTGTCTCTGACTGTCTCCCTATAGGCTGGCTCATCGTTGTCGGTGAACAGGCCTACCACCGCTGTGTCATCTGCAAACTTAATGATGGTGCTGGAGTCATGCTTGGCCACTCTGTCATGGGTGAACAGGGAGTACAGGAGAGGACTTAGCACGCACCCCTGAGGTGCCTGTCATGCCAAGTAGTGTCCCCCTGCCAAAAAAATTGTGCCCTCAATGAGTTCTAGCTTCCGTTGCTAGAGCTGTTGCTAGAACTTGCTATATTCTGACCGGGTTACATAATGAACCAAAGCATCCGTTGCTATGCTGGTTGCTTGGATCTATTTGACCTGGTAGCGGTTGCGAAGGACGGAGGATGCGTGCAGTTCTAGTATTATTTCACCTCAGAAGCGCTCGCTCAGTCCCGCATAATTATTACCTCAGAATTGCTCTCCAAGGACGGTGTTTTTGACGGTGACTACCTGCTGACTACCTGCTGACTACCTACTGCTTCAGAGGACTGAAAAGACAGGAAAGAGAACACTCTTTCTTTACCATATTTGTCTTTATATGAGTACATATTGTGAAATTGGAATAAATCATTTCAACTGTTTTAAATTGACGTTGCTAGCTACTATACTTATTTACCTTAGTCTGCCTAGTCAGCTAGTCAGCTAGCTAGCTGGCTGGCTGTGTGTGTGTGTGTGTGTGTGTGTGCGTGCGTGCGTGCGTGCGTGCGTGCGTGCGTGCGTGCGTGCGTGCGTGCGTGCGTGCGTGCGTGTATCTGATCTGCGGAACAGAAGTAGGCCAAATGTAGAATCCGGACTAAACAGATGCAGATGGGCTTCTGGTTCCTCAAAACAATCGATATGTTTGTACTGAGACACAGAACTGTTTTGAATTAAAAAGGAATGAACAATGACATTTCATGTCTCGTATCATGTCAATTATACTGGTAGCTTTACAGCTATTTACTTAAATAATAAAATGGGATTTATTTGTCCATCTTGCAAAGGAAAATCCCCCACACTCCACCAGACAACACAGTCACACACACTCAATTACATTTGATTTGGGCAGACCAACTGAAAGAACAAGAATTACATTTATCAAATGTCCAGTTACGTCCGGATTAGTTTCATTTGCAGGACAGACAAAACACAGCAGCTGGACAGTATTACAGAAAATCATAATGAATTTCTAATCTGGTATTACTGAGGCTTTTTGCTATATCATTGTGCAACTCAATTACAATAATAAAAATGCTCATTTCAAAGTAGGTGTAATTAGGACACGGCTATGCTAAAAAGGGGACGCAGCGTCTGTTTCTGTATAATAGTTCCCTCTAATGTGATTGTGACAATGTCAAAGAGTAAAGTCATTGTAAACCAGGGAATAAATAATCCTGTTTAAAATATAGCGTAATTTGGTCAGATCTGTTTCAGAGAGATTAGGGAATGAATGACCTTAGTGTTTCTCTTTCATTTTTGTTATCAGTTCAGAGACCCTGTTTTTCTAGCTTCAAGGTTCATTGTGTCGGGTGGGAAATCGGCGAAATGTGTCTATCTACATTTTTCCTCAGTATTTACACTGTTTTAGATCAATTGACACCACAGGAAGTTGGTGGCACCTTAAATGGGGAGGCTCGTGGTACTGACTGGAGCAGAATCAGTAGAATGGTATCAAATACACCAAACACATGGTTTCCAGGAGTTTGATGCTGTTCCATTTGCTCCGTTCCGGGCCATTATTATGAGCCGTTCTCTCCTCGGCAGCCTCCACAGATGGACACAATGTTTTTAATATACCAAACCCCCTCAAATATTAGGATTTAAGAGAGGATACACACATGAAGTAGTCAGAACAGACATACAGTTGAAGTCAGAAGTTTACATACACCTAGGCCAAATACATTCAAACTCAGTTTTTCACAATTCCTGACATTTAATCCTAGCAAAAATTCCCTGTTTTAGGACAGTTAGGATCACCACTTTATTTTAAGAATGTGAAATGTCAGAATAATAATAGTAGAGAGAATGATTTATTTCAGCTTTTATTTCTTTCATCACATTCCCAGTGGGTCAGAAGTTTACATACACTCAATCAGCATTTGCTAGCATTGCCTTGAAATTGTTTAACTTGGGTCAAACGTTTCGGGTAGCCTTCCACAAGCTTCCCACAATAAGTTGGGTGAATTATGGCCCATTCCTCCTGACAGAGCTGGTGTAACTGGCAGGTATGTAGGCCTCCTTGCTCGCACACGCTTGTTCAGTTCTGCCTACAAATGTTCAATAGGATTGAGGTCAGGGCTTTGTGATGGCCACTCCAATACCTTGACTTGTTGTCCTTAAGCCATTTTTTCCACAACTTTGGAAGTATGCTTGGGGTCATTGTCCATTTGAAAGACCCATTTACAACCAAGCTTTAACTTCCTGACTTGATGTCTTGAGATGTTGTTTGAATATAGCCACATAATTTTCCATCCTCATGATGCCATCTATTTTGTGAAGTGCACCAGTCCCTCCTGCAGCAAAGCACCCCCACAACAGGATGCTGCCACCCCCGTGCTTCACGGTTGGGATGGTATTCTTCGGCTTGCAAGCCTCCCCCTTTTTCCTCCAAAAATAAAGATGGTCATTATGGCCAAACTGTTCTATTTTTGTTTCATCAGACCAGAGGACATTTCTCCAAAAATAACGATCTTTGTCCCCATGTGCAGTTGCAAACTGTAGTCTGGCTTTTTTATGGCGGTTTTGGAGCAGTGGCTTCTTCCTTGATGAGCGGCTTTTCAGGTTATGTCGATATAGAACTTGTTTTACTGTGGATAAAGATACCTGTTTCCTCCAGAATCTTCACAAGCTCCATTGCTGTTGTTCTGGGATTGATTTGCACTTCTCGCGCAAAGTATGTTCATACCCAGGAGACAGAACGCGTTTCCTTCCTGAGTGATATGACGGCTGTGGGGTTCCCATGGTGTTTATACTCGCATACTATTGTTTGTACAGATGAACGTGGTACCTTCAGGCGTTTGGAAATTTCTCCCAAGGATGAACCAGACTTGTGGTCTACAATTTTGTTTCTGAGGTGTTGGCTGATTTCTTTGGATTTTCCCATGATGTCAAGCAAAGAGGCACTGAGTTTGAAGGTAGGCCTTGAAATACATTCACGGGTACACCTCCAATTGACTCAAATTATGTCAATTAGCCTATCAGAAGCTTCTAAAGCCATGACATAATTTTCGGGAATTTTCCAAGCTGTTTAAAGGCACAGTCAACTTAGTGTATGTAAACTTCTGACCCACTGGAATTGTGATACATTGAATTATAAGTGAAACAATCTGTCTGTAAACTATTTTTGGAAAAATTACTTGTGTCATGCACAAAGTAGATGTCCTAACCGACTTGCCAAAACTATAGAAATGTGTGGAGTGGTTGAAAAACTAGTTTTAATGACTCCAACCTAAGTGTATGTAAACTTATAACTTCAACTGTATCTTACTTAGCCTCTGTCTTAACTGTCCAACACATGGGGAGGAATGAGAATAGCTAAATCTCTGGAGGATTTTACAGAAAGGGATGTGATTGCACTTCTTCCTCATCAGCTAACATCAAGCATCCAGAGAGATATGTCTAATATAGTAGATGTCTAATATATGGGTGTATTTGGTCCCCAGCTTACATCTGTCTGCTTATGGATTTATTACTTAGAAATTATTTGAAGAAAAAAGGCATCTCGAGACAGACTGAGTGACTAATAACTAAAGCCGACAGTGGGTGAAAACACACAGGCACATGGCACACGCGTGCGCGCACACACACACACACACACACACACACACACACACACACACACACACACAGCGGCAAGTCATAGCGACAAGGTTCTGCTACACTGAACAAAGGAGTCAGAATGACACATCCTCTGTGACAGTGGGATAAAACTCAATCACCCTCAAAGCCACACACACACTCACATTAACACACATACACACACATTACAGAACAGAATGCAAAAACACACTCAAGCACACACAGAACACATACAGACACACATTTGATGTCCCTCCAACTCCATTGAGTTCTACCCAAGGTCCTAGCAGGATCAGTTAGAGATGGAGAGATAGAGGGAAAGAGATAGTGTGACAGTGAAGGGAAGGAGGTAGAGAGGTGGAGAGGTAGAGTCATTGAGGTAGAGAGATGGAGAGGTAGTGATTGAGGTAGAGAGATGGAGAGGTGGAGTCATTGAACTAGAGAGATGGAGAGGTAGAGTCATTGAGATAGAGAGATGGAGAGGTAGAGTCATTGAGCTAGAGAGATGGAGAGGTAGTGATTGAGCTAGAGAGATAGAGAGGTAGTCATTGAGCTAGAGAGATGGAGAGGTAGTGATTGAGCTAGAGAGATGGAGAGGTAGAGTCATTGAGCTAGAGAGATGGAGAGGTGGAGTCATTGAGCTAGAGAGATGGAGAGGTAGAATCATTGAGCTAGAGAGATGGAGAGGTGGAGTCATTGAGCTAGAGAGATGGAGAGGTAGAGTCATTGAGCTAGAGAGATGGAGAGGTGGAATCATTGAGCTAGATAGATGGAGAGGTAGAGTCATTGAGCTAGAGAGATGGAGAGGTAGAATCATTGAGCTAGAGAGATGGAGAGGTGGAGTCATTGAGCTAGAGAGATGGAGAGGTAGAATCATTGAGCTAGAGAGATGGAGAGGTAGAATCATTGAGCTAGAGAGATGGAGAGGTAGAGTCATTGAGCTAGAGAGATGGAGAGGTAGAATCATTGAGCTAGAGAGATGGAGAGGTGGAGTCATTGAGCTAGAGAGATGGAGAGGTAGAGTCATTGAGCTAGAGAGATGGAGAGGTGGAGTCATTGAGCTAGAGAGATGGACAGATGTTTAGGTGCAGAGTTGGATTGACAGAAGTAGACTGATATAGGTGGAGAGATGGAAGGATGTAGAGGTACAGTGATGGAGGTAGAGAGTTGGAGAGGTGGAGAGACAGATTGTGTGAAGAGTTTAATCCCCAGAAAGATCCTGACAGCAGCTGCTGACTACAGATGGGGACAGAGAGCTACTGACACACACACACACACACACACACACACACACACACACACACACAGGCCCTCACATCATCTTTATGATGACAGTGGGTGCAGTATCAACAGTAAATATTTTTTCAGTGAAGGACTATCAAAAACCCATCTCTGAAACAGTCACACTAGGATTGACCAGAATGATAGAGCCATTTTGGATACCGAAACCTTCAAAACACTTGATAAACATCAACCTGCCCGACAAATGAGCCTTTTGGAGTTTCGGACAACAATGCTGTTTTGAAACCTTTTTTGTTTTGCTCTGTTTTGTTTTTCATATTTATGCGGCGCCACATCCTAGTCAAACTTTCATCGCTCGCTCTATTTAAAGGATGGGCAATGTATCGCCCTTCAATGGAGAATACACACACACTAACGCCTTTCAATGGTACGTGGGTGTACGGAGGTGAGGTCACACCATATCAGCTCACCGAGTCTCCATAGCGACAATGGCCATTGTTCCTGGACCCAACAGGAAGTGGCTGTGTGGGACTTCCTGTCACTGATACGCTAACTCTCCGGTAGTCAGATTAGACACAGGGTAGTGGTGGTGGTGAGGTGTGTGGGCTGTGTGTGTGTGTGACTGTGTGTGCTTGACCACATTGTTTTCCAGGTAGATCCCTAGGGGCTTCTGTATTTCCCAGCCACACAGGGCCCCTGCCCGACCACAGTCCAAAACCCCAGTCCTCAGTCCCACAGCCTTAATATAGATCTGAATACGGGCCACCGGAACCAGCCCAGCCTCACAGTCTGAACACAGCTTCATTTAGTGTGTGCCAGGAGACAGAGGGATACACACACACACACACACAGTATACCTACATACACAAACACATATACACAAGCAAACACGCCGACACGCAAACACACAGACGGACAGACACACGCACGCACTTCATATCGCCATCTCAATGGAAAAGACAAACAGGAACCTGACACAGCAGCATGGTCTGTCACACAAAGATAAATACCCCTAATGTCTGCCTTACTGCAAATTCACATTCCCTCTCTCTCTCTCTCTATCTCTCTCTCTCTTCCTCTCCCAGTAATAGAAACAAAATATCTGAACACGATCCAGTTTTGATCATGCGAAGGGCTGTCACACCCTGACCATAGTTTGCTTTGTATGTTTCTATGTTTTGTTTGGTCAGGGTGTGATCTGAGTGGGCATTCTATGTTGGATGTCTCGTTTGTCTGTTTCTGTGTTTGGGCCTGATATGGTTCTCAATCAGAGGCAGGTGTTAGTAATTTGTCTCTAATTTAGGAACCATATTTAGGTAGCCTGTTTTGTCTGGGGTTTTGTGGGTGGTTGTTTCCGTGTCTGTGTTTGTTTCACCACACAGGACTGTTTTGGTTTTCACATTTATTGTTTTGTGTATTTGTATTGTTTTCCCGGTATTCGTCTTGATTAAAGATGTTTAACCCTAACCACGCTGCGTTTTGGTCCGTCTCTCCTTCCCAGGAAGAAAACCGTGACAAGGGGGTTGTCCAATTGAACAGGAAATAATCACATTCATCATTTATTTAGCTGAATTTTTCGATGTCCTTGTCTATTTTCTCCAAAGGTAATCCATAGATTATGATTGTGAATATGGGCTGGCCATCCCTGACCTCCAGAAGAGCTCAGCGTTATTATTTGTTTACAAAGCAGTTCTTCTAAAAGTCCCGATCTACCTCACTTCCCTTCTATTCAGGAGATCTAGTGAATATCAGACAAGCACCCAAAGTATGCTACTTTTACATGTTCCCTGCACTTTGAAGAGGGGGATAACAACATTGCAAAAATCGCTGAAGCTGGATACTTATATTTCCCTCACTAACTTTAAACATCTGCTATCTGAGCAGCTAACCGATCGCTGCAGCTGTACATAGCCCATCTGTAAATAGCCCACCCAATCTACCTACCTCATCCCCATATTGTTTTTGTTTACTTTTCTGCTCTTCTGCACACCAGTATTTCTACCTGCACATCACCATCTGCTCATCTATCACTCCAGTGTTAATTTGCTAAATTGTAATTACTTTGCTACCGTGGCCTATTTCTTGCCTTACCTCCTCACGCCATTTGCACACACTGTATATACTTTCTTTTTTTTCTATTGTGTTATTGACTGTACGCTTGTTTATTCCATGTGTAATTCAGTGTTTGTGTCGCACCGCTTTGCTTTATCTTGGCCAGGTCGCAGTTGTAAATGAGAACTCGTTCTTAACTGGCTCACCTGGTTAAATAAAGGTGAAAGAAATCAAATAAAATAAAAAGAGGTGCGGATGTTTACTTTCTACACAAGTTTTTTTTCTTCCAGTTTTGTCCGACGAACAGTTTGTAGTAAAATAAAAAGGGATACATTTTTTATGGAATTCTAATCATCACTCCAGTCAAAACAGGCTCTGCAAATGTTCGATTCCATTCATTTGCTATGAGCTCGCGCCAGTGTTCCAGTTTAGCAAACGTTGTGTGACTCGCTTGCGTGCTGGCAGGATATGGCATCATCCTCAGTTGTGCGTCAACAATTCTGCATACCGTAGCACGTTTGTAGGAAGGTGTGGTTATTCACAGGCACATTGTTATATGCTATGGAGGTACATTTGTGTCTTTTTATTTTTATTTTCAATCAAAAATAATTGTTCTGAAAGCAACCTTTTCCCGACACAGGAAGTCAAAGTGGACACCTACGAAGATGTCATCTCAGGTAAGCAGCACTGGGCTGTATTGATGATGTCATCTCAGGTAAGCAGCACTGGGCTGTATTGATGATGTCATCTCAGGTAAGCAGCACTGGGCTGTATTGATGATGTCATCTCAGGTAAGCAGCACTGGGCTGTATTGATGATGTCATCTCAGGTAAGCAGCACTGGGCTGTATTGATGATGTCATCTCAGGTAAGCAGCACTGGGCTGTATTGATGATGTCATCTCAGGTAAGCAGCACTGGGCTGTATTGATGATGTCATCTCAGGTAAGCAGCACTGGGCTGTATTGACGAAGTCATCTCAGGTAAGCAGCACTGGGCTGTATTGATGATGTCATCTCAGGTAAGCAGCACTGGGCTGTATTGACGGATCCTAAAAATGGCATCTGCTGCTTTAGATTGAACGGTCATATCTCAGTTATTGTTTTCATATCTATAAAAAATAAGCTGTTTTCTTTACTTTCAGAGAGCGAGCTGATCAAGGGGTTCGAAAATGTAGATATTGCCAGATGTTCACTATCCGAGGAACAGGCCGTGGAAGCTGTATTGCTGGCAAAAGTGTCCATAACCAGAGGTAATTAAACTGTTCTGTGTTCTTTTTCTCAATCTCTGCCTGTCTTGTGGTACATGGAACCTGTCTCACATGCATTCATTAAAAAACCCTTAAGATGTCAGCTGCTTATTTTCAGATTTACACCAGACAAACACAGCCATTTTCACTGGACTATCTGTTGCTGCCAAGTCATGATTTCCCTGGGGGTTAGCCTTGCAATAACCAAGTGGTGAGAATCATAGTACCTCTATATATAAATGTTTCAGGTACACTCCGATAGGTGTCTCCATCACATACAGTATCTTCTATTGACATTATCTTCTATTGTTTGTCCTCATGTGTCTGCTTTTCAGCATAAAGTATTCTGTAGCCACTCAGTGTGGACACCAGGTGAGACTGCACACACACACAATAACAGTCTCTCTTCTTCACTTCATCCCTCTCCCCCTTCTCCCTAAATCCTCTAGGTTATATCAGCTGTTTTGGTGAACCACTCCCGCATCTGAACTGCCTGACACAGAGGGCACAGCATGATCATAGGTGAGATGTCACTTGGTCGGGTCAACAGGAAGTATTATTAAAGAGATGCTTTACATTGAAATAAGAATAAATTATAATTTTTAAAAAACAAGGCCTAATCATGCTCTCTCTCTATCCATCTGTCTCTCGTCTGCAGGTATGTTTTGATGTGAGAGAGGAAGTCAGTCCCGTCATCGCCACCTCACCCGCTCTTAAGATAACCTTCGGGCCAACTGGGGGCCCAAGGCTGGTTAGGAGACACAGCAATTGTGATGAACTGAGAGAATATTAGGGTAGTACTGTAATTCATGAATCATATACTGTCTGCCACTGTTCTTACCTCTTTCCCTTTCTGTCTTCTACACCTCTCTCCCCACCTCGTCTTTCTTCCTCATTTTATAATACACGCAATATGGGCATTGAAGTACAGATTCAACTTGTATTTATAATATAATATTACAATTATCATAATTATAATGCATTTATAACACCTGGATAATGAACTTCTTTCAACAAAGCGTTTCACATTCTCCACTGGTTGAAATTAAGTATCTCATTGAAATGCTATCCTGTGTCCTCAGATTAATGCAGATGAAGGGAGTTAGATTTGTTATAGTAATTGTTTTCTGTATATATGAATTACAAATCAATCATGTTTCTAGTGTATTGCATAGTTACAATGTGTATTCATTGATGTCCCAGGAGCAGGAGTGGTAAACACTGTTGAAGTGTATAATTGTAATACAGACATGCAGACACAGCATCATTCAGATAATGGAGTTTGATATGACTGAAAAATAATGTCTTAAGAGATTCATACCTGAACCGCCAAGGAAGAGTACATGATCAGTGAATAGATTCAATGTACAGGCTACAATGTGGGAATCTCATGCATGCTAATAACTACAGTACATGTGTATATAGGACTTGCATCCTTGGCACAATAAAGTTATTATATTCTACTCTATCCATAGATAACAGTATAACTTCTGTCCCTCTCCTCTACCTGAGCTCGAACCAGGGACCCTCTGCACACATCAATAACAGCCACCCTCGAAGCATCGTTACCCATCGCTCCAGAAAAGCGCAGAGCAGGGGGAACAACTTCTTCAAGGTCTAAGAGCGAGTGACGTCACTGATTGAAACGCTAGTAGCGCGCACCCCGCTAACTAGTTAGCCATTTCACACCGGTTACACATAGGCTTCCTTAATGCCATTCAGACTTGAAAGTTGATACAACAACTATGATAGCTGAGGTTCATAGATAGGTTCTGAACTAATATTCATACCAAATGTTTTAGGGTCCATACACAGATCGGCTACATACTGTAGCTAGCTACACACCTTATACATTAACTAACATATTCCTATCAATTGTAAATGTTTTGCTTGACTCGTTATGACGTTATAACAACTTACATTTGGTTCCACTGTCATGTTTTGTCAGCCTTCTTCATCCAGGGACAGGTGACTCACGTCAATATTCGTCATTGGAACCACTCGATATGATTGGTCATATAACATTGCTCATATAACAGTTCTTTAGTATTGACATATCCTAAAAAAGAACAGTTCTTTAGTATTGACATATACTAAAAAAGAACAGTTCTTTAGTATTGACATATCCTAAAAAAGAACAGTTCTTTAGTGTTGACATATCCTAAAAAAAAGAACAGTTCTTTAGTATTGACATATCCTAAAAAAAAAGAACAGTTCTTTAGTGTTGACATATCCTAAAAAAAGAACAGTTCTTTAGTGTTGACATATCCTAAAAAAAAGAACAGTTCTTTAGTGTTGACATATCCTAAAAAAAGAACAGTTCTTTAGTGTTGACATATCCTAAAAAAAAGAACAGTTCTTTAGTGTTGACATATCCTAAAAAAAAAAGAACAGTTCTTTAGTATTGACATATCCTAAAAAAGAACAGTTCTTTAGTATTGACATATCCTAAAAAAGAACAGTTCTTTAGTATTGACATATCCATGGTGAGACTACGGTGGAAAGTACAGACCAGGTCTCCACAGTGCGCATCCCCTCAGAATATGCCGATTTGTCTCTCGCTTTCTGTAAGAAGAGGGAGACTAAATTACCACCCCATCGACGGGGGGATTGTGCGATAAATCTCCTGGTAGACGCAGCACTTCCCAGGAGTCACGTGTATCCTCTGTCACAGGAGGAGACGGTGGCTATGGAAACATATGTCTCCCTGGGGCGGGGATACATTCGGCCCTCCACTTCACACGGACAGAGCATGTGTCCCTGGTGCACAGGGTGCTTGGTCAACTGTTGGAGCATGACCTGTACGTCAAGGCTGAGAAATGTCTGTTATTCCAACAGTCCGTCTCCTTCTTAGGGTATCGCATTTCCACGTCAGGGGTGGAGATGGAGAGTGACCGCATTGCAGCCGTGCGTAATTGGCCGACTCCCACCACAGTAAAGGAAGTACAGCGGTTTCTGGGGTTTGCCAACTACTACCGGAGGTTTATCCAGGGTTTGGGTCAAGTAGCAGTTCCCATTACCTCACTGCTGAAGGGGGGACCGGTAAGACTGCAGTGGTCAGCTGGGGCGGACAGGGCTTTTGGTCACCTGAAGGCTCTGTTTACCTCGGCTCCCGTGCTAGCTCCTCCGGATCCCTCTTTGGCATTCATAGTGGAGGTGGACGCATCCGAGGCTGCGATAGGAGCCGTGCTCTCTCAGCGCTCGGGCACGCCACCAAAGCTCCGCCCCTGTGCTTTCTTTTCAAAGAGGCTCAGCCTGGCGGAGCAAAACTATGATGTGGGGAACCGGGAGCTGTTGGCTGTTGTCAAGGCTCTGAAGGCATGGAGACATTGGCTTGAAGGGGCTAAACACCCTTTTCTCATCTGGACTGACCTCCGCAATCTGGAGTACATCAGGGCGGCGAGGAGACTGAACCCTCGCCAGGCAAGGTGGGCTATGTTCTTTACCCGTTTTGTTTTCACTCTATGCTACAGACCAGGTTCCCAGAACACTAAGGCAGACGCACTGTCCCGGATGTATGACACAGAGGAGCGGTCCATGGATCACACTCCCAAACTTCCGGCCTCTTGCCTGGTGGGACCGGTGGTGTGGGAGCGGGCGGTAAGCACAGAGCCCACTCCTCCCCAGTGTCCAGCTGAGCACCTGTACGTTCCGTCTGCTGTCCGCGACCGTTTGATCTATTGGGCCCACACGTCACCCTCCTCTGGTAATCCTGGCATCGTTCGGACGGTGCGTTGCCTTAGTGGGAAGTACTGGAAGTACACCTTGGCCAAGGGCGTGAGGGTTTATGTTTCCTCCTGCTCAGTGTGTGCCCAGTGCAAGGCTCCCAGGCACCTGCCCAAAGGGAAATTACAACCCCTACCTGTTCCGCAATGGCCGTGTTCGCACCTGTTGGTGGACTTCCTGACGGATCTTCCTCCCTCACAGGGCAACACCACGATCCTGGTCATTGTGGATCGGTTTTCTAAGTCCTGCCGTCTCCTCCCTTTGCCCGGGTCTCCCTAAGGCCCTACAGACTGCGGAGGCCACACGTCTTCCGGCACTACGGTGTGCCTGAGGACATAGTTTCTGACCGGGCTCCCCAGTTCACGTCCAGGGTCTGGAGAGCATTCATGGAACGTCTGGGGGTCTCGGTCAACCTTACCTCAGGTTTTCACCCAGAGAATAACGGGCAGGTGGAGAGAGTAAATCAGGATGTGGGTAGGTTTCTACGGTCATATT
Organism: Oncorhynchus nerka; assembly: GCF_034236695.1. Taxonomy (NCBI): domain Eukaryota; kingdom Metazoa; phylum Chordata; class Actinopteri; order Salmoniformes; family Salmonidae; genus Oncorhynchus; species Oncorhynchus nerka. The sequence continues at coordinate 49,238,194 of NC_088418.1, read as the reverse complement.
GCCAGGACCGGCCGGGGGAGTGGGCGGCGTTCATCCCCTGGGCAGAGAGGGCCCAAAACTCACTCCGCCACTCCTCCACTAACCTCTCTCCTTTCCTGTGCGTACTGGGGTATCTGAGACCTGGGACGTCGCACATGTGCACCTACAACGGGCCCGGGAGGCGGCAAAAGGCGAGCGCTAACCGCCACCGCAGCGAGGCCCCGGTGTTCACACCGGGGGACCGGGTCTGGCTCTCGACCCGAAACCTGCACCTCCGCCTGCCCTGCCGGAAGTTGGGCCAGCGGTTTGTGGGGCCATTCAAAGTCCTGAGGAGAATAAACGAGGTGTGTTACAGGCTACAGCTTCCCCCCGATTACCGTATGAACCCCTCGTTTCATGTGTCTCTCCTCAGGCCAGTGGTGGCTGGTCAGCTACAGGAAGCTGATGTGCGGGAGGTTCCTCCGCCCCCTCTGGACATCGAGGGGGCTCCGGCGTATGCAGTTCGGTCCATACTGGACTCGAGGCGTCGGACGAGGGGCCTTCAGTACCTCGTGGACTGGGAGGGGTACGGTCCAGAGGATAGATGCTGGGTGCCGGTGGAGGACGTGTTGGACCCTTCGATGCTGAGGGATTTCCACTGTCTCCATCCGGATCGCCCTGCACCTTGTCGTCCCAGAGGCCGGCGTTGGCGCACGCGGGGGTCGGTGCCTCTCCTTGTTCGGCGCCCGGCGGTCGGCGTCGCCGGTCTACTAGCCATCACGATCCACTTTCCTTTTTCCTTTGGTTTAGTCTTTGTTTTAACACACCTGTTTTCCATTTCACAATTATTTGTTCCTGTATTTATTTGTTCCTGTTTCCCCCATGGTGTTGTGAGGGTTATTACATGTTCAGTTAGGTTTATTTTGATGGATGTTTTTTTGACGGGTGCTGTGTTCACCCGTGCGTTATTCTTACCATCTTGTTTTGGTCAAGTGTAATTGTTACCTTGTGCCTTGTTGACTAAAACTTTTTTTTTTAAATCCTTAGCAATCTACACACAATACCCCATAATGACAAAGTGAAAAACAGTTTTTTTTGCCAATGTATTAAAAATTAAAAACAGAAATACCTTATTTACATAAGTATTCAGACCCTTTGCTATGAGAATCGAAATTGAGCTCAGGTGCATCCTGTTTCCATTTATCATCCTTGAGATGTTTCTACAACTTGATTGGAGTCCACCTGTAGTAAATTAAATTGATTGGACATGATTTGGAAAGGCACACACCTGTCAGTAAAAGGCACAGCCCGCTTGGAGTTTGCCAAAAGGCACCTAAAGACTCTCAGACCATGAGAAACAAGATTCTCTGGTCTGATGAAACCTAGATTGAACTCTTTGGCCTGAAAGTTAAGTGTCACTTCTGGAGCACACCTGGCACCATCCCTACGGTGAAGCATTGTGGTGGCAGCACATGCTGTGGATGTTCTTCAGAGGCAGGGAATGGGAGACTAGTCAGGATCGAGGCAAAGATGAACGGAGCGAAGTACAGAGAGATCCTTGATGAAAACCTGCTCCAGAGCACTCGGGACCTCAGACTGGGGTGAAGGTTCACCTTCCAACAGGACAACGAGCTTAAGCACACAGCCAAGACAACACAGGAGTGGCTTCAGGACAAGCCTTTGAATGTCCTGGAGTGGCCAAGCCAGAGCCCGGACTTGAACCCGATTGAACATCTCTGGAGAGACCTGAAAATCCCTCATTCCCTCCCTCCCTACGCTGTCACTGGGAGTCCAGCCAAACCCCGGCCACTGAATATGTCTGACTGTTGTCC